>NW_006204851.1:885096-892074 GCF_000334495.1 Tupaia belangeri chinensis
ATGCGCCCGGCGTGAGTTTTAAGCCACCGGGTCTGGGACGCGAACCGCGGTTGACTACGTGGGAGTCCAGCGACATAGCCATTATGCTAACTGCTGGTTCCCATTATAGCCAACTTTAATTCTAATTTAATTCTAAGATTTAGAATTCAAGTGTCCATTGATAGATGGATGGTAAGGAAAATGTGATATGTCTCTGATGCCACCTGTCCATGCACTCAACCACTGCTGGTACCTCATGCTCTGCCTTCCTGGCTCAGCATACCTCCTCCCCCAGGCTCAGTCCCCAACCACATCATGATCAGAGAGGTTGGAGTAAGTCAGAGAAACACAGCCACTGACTGAGGGGAGGACTGATTGCTGCCACTTCTCTAATCCACAGTTACCTGAGCCATAGCTACTGCCTGCAAGCAGCTCTCAGAGAGAGAGGAATAAGGCACAACCATCAAGGGCAAGAGAGAGTTGGCAGAAACTTCTACTTTGCATGGTTTCTACTTGTGAAAGCAGAAAGGAGACAACAGAGTTGGCAGAAACTTCTGCTTCGCATGGTTTCTACTTGTGAAAGCAGAGAGGAGCCAACTGTCTGAATACAGTAAGGCTCTGGAGCACTTCCTCTTCAACTCCCTCTCCAGAGGAGAAAAATGAGAGAGACTGTCCTCTGAAACTCTGCACTCCAGGCTCCCATTATTGATTCCAGCACTCTCACCCCCAAAAGAGCAAGTAAATGCATGGAGCTAAGATACATCATAGGGAAGAGTAAGAGCAAACAGCTTCAGGAAACAAACAAACAAAAAACATTGACCTTCCCACCCTGCCCCAACTCTAAGCTGGCAGGAGGGCCACACTGTCCTGCAAACTGATCAACAGGTGAAACTCCATCTACAATCAAGTCCCTACAGTCTGAAGAGAGGAATGGACTCAAAAGACAGCACCCTAATCCCAACAAAGACTGAGGAATTTGGGTATTATCCCCAGTCTGGCGGGTAGTACAGACCTGTAGTCTTCCTTTTTAAAGACTTAATTCCAGGGGAATAGTTACTGCTCCAATTGATGCCGCCCACAGTGGACCTCCTTTTCTGGACCTCCTTGAACAGTCTCACATACAGGCTACACAAGTCTTGTTCTGGTCTAGAAAACACAGCTGGCCAGTAGGCCCTCCTGAACACCTTTGCTAGGGACATACCTGGGACTTAGGGGTATTCTTTTCCCCATGACACTACAGAACCTAAGATGTAAATACTTCACCAGATGCCTTAAAGTCAATGCAGAGACATAAGAAATATGAGAAAAGAGGATATATATTCTTTTTAAAGGAACACAATAATTCCTCACCAACAATGCACAGAACACACAAAAAAATCACAGAAGTGCCAGAAAAAGAATCCAGAATATTCATCATTTAAAAAGTCTCAATAAGATGTAAGAGACAACAGGCAATCAGTTCTAGGAGATGAGAAATGAATTACAAGACATGAAGGAGAAATTCAATAGAGTGATATCCTAAAAAAGAATGAAACAGAACTTTTAGAGATGAAGAATGTAATACAGGAAGTCAAAATCTCCTTTGAAAGTATTAATAGCAGATTAGACCATTTAGAAGAAAGAATCTATGACTTTGAAGACAGAATCTCCAATTTAGTCCAAGCCATCAAAAAGAATGAAAAATAACCAAAAAATGAGGATAACATATAGAAAGTTCTAAACACCATTAAGAGGCTAAGCATCCACATAGAGCATTCCAGAAGGTGAAGAGATGAATAAAGACATAGAAAATCTCTTTCATGAACTACTATCTCAAAACTTTCCAAATTCAGAGAGGCATCCATCCAGGTATTCAGATCCAAGAAATAAAAAGAAAACCAAATAGATTTAACATAAGATCTTCTCCAAGGCACATCATAGCCAGAGTGGAAAAAAAAATAGTTAAAACTTTGAAAGCAAAAAACAAAACAAAACAAAACAACAACAACAAAAAACAAAACTGAATCAAGAATACTATATCTAGTAAGATTATCCTTCAAATGGGAAAGTCAAATAAAATAATTCTGAGAGAAACAAAAACTAAAAATTTGCCAACACTATACTAGATCTTCAAGAAACACTCAAGGGAATATCATATCAGGAAAATGAAAGGATGACAAATAGAAATAAGGCACCATAGAACAACTAAGAAAATGGCAAGGATGAGTCTGCAAACATTGATAATAAAATTGACTGTTAATGGATTAATTTTTCAATTAAAGGCACAGATTGGCTGAATGGATAAAAAAAAAGCCTTCTATATGCTGCTTATGAGAAACATGCCTCACTTATAAAGGCATACAAATTCTGAAAATGAAGGGATGGAAAAAGTCATTTCATGCAAACAGAAACAAACAAAAAAGACTAGAGTCATGATACTGATATCAGACAAAATAGACTTCAAGACAAAATCTATAAAAAGACACAAAGAAGGATACTATACAGTACTACAAGGATTAATTCACCAAGAAGACATAATTATAAATGCTTACACACCCAACTCCAGGACACTCAAATACATAAAGGAAAAATTACTAGATCTAAAGGGAGAGAGACAGCAGTATACTAATTATTGGAAATTTCAACACCCCACTATCACCACTGGACAGATCATCTAGACAAGAAATAGTCACAGGAGCTAAATGGTACCCTAAACCAAATGTACCTGACAGATATTGATAGAACATTTTATCCCACAACCCACAAAATACACATTATTCTCATCCCGCATAGAACATTTTTGAAGATTGACCACATAATAGGACACTAAACAAGCTTTTACAAATTTAGAAGAACAGAAACTGTATCCAGTAACTTCTCTGACAATGAAACTAAACTTGAAATCAATAAAAGGAAGAACCTTCGCAAATACATGAAAACATGGAAATGATACAATGTACTCCTGAATAACTTCAAAACTACTGAAGAAATTAAGATACAAATCAAAGTATTTATTACATGCAATGATAACAAACACATAATTCTTCATAGTCTTTGGGACACAGTGAGAGCAGTCAGAAAAGTTACCGAAGTTTACCGAAATTAGTGCTCACAAGAAACAAATAAAAGGTAACAAATAAATAACCTAGAAACACATCTCAAGGAACTAGAAAAACAACAACAAAGAGAACCCCAGAAATTCCAGGAAAAAAGGAATAAGTGTTAGAGCATAAATAAATTAAATAGAGAATGAAAAAATATACAATAAATAAGCAAAACAAAAAGCTGAGTTAGTTTTTATAAGCCATTATCTAGACTAATCAAGAAAAACAGAAAAAGGAACTAGATAAAGTCAGTAATGAAACAGGCAATATGACAACAGATATAACTGAAATACAGAAGATTATGAGAGAATACAATGAGAGACTATATGCCAGCCAATAAGAAAACCTAAAAGAGATGAACATATTTCTGGATACTTATAATTTACCTAGCTTTAACCAGGAAGAAATATGAAGTCTGAATAGACTAATAACAAGCAATGAGACTGAATCAGTAATAAAGAACGTCTCAACAAGGAAAAGCCCAGGCCCCAAATGGCTTCATGTCTGAATCCTACAAAACTTTTGAAGATGTGTTAACCCCCAATTCTCCTCAAACTCTTAATTTTTTAAACAAATTACTACTTTTTAAATTTTATTATTATTATTTTTAGTTTGCTATAGGGCACATATGCACACCAGAGAGAGAGAGGTTTAAATAAGAAAAGAAGTGCAGTTGTCCCTACTTGTAGATGACATGATTATATACATAGAAGAATTTTTTTTTAATGAAAAAAACTCCCAGAAGTAATAAATGAATTCAGGAAATGGCAGGATACAAAACCAATATACAAAAATCTGTAATGTTTTTATATACCAACAATGAACAGAGTGATGCAAAATTGAAGAAAGCAATCCCATTTACAATAGCCATGGGGAAAAAAATACCTAGGAATAAACCCAACCAAAGAGGTGAAAGACCTCTACAAGGAAAAGTATGAAAAACTAAAAAATGAAATTGAGTATAGTAATAATTTTCATTGGATTAATATATGGTGTGTTTGTGCTGAGAAAACTCATTTTGTATGCTACAATGATATACAATGATTAAATGTAAAATAATAATTAAATAATAAGGAAAACAAGAAATTGAATAAAATAAAAAGAAATGGAATGACATCTTCTATTCTTGGATAGGAAGAATCAATATAGTCAGAATGTCAATTCTACCTAATTTACAAATTCAGAGTGATTCTGATCAAATTACCAGTGAAATTTTTTTCTCTTTTTTTTTTTTTGGAGAGGTTTTCGCTATATGGCGTGTGCACTTGCCAGACAGACAGAGAGAGACATAAAGACAGAAAGCGAGAAATCACCCCCAGGGGGATGGTCACGCCACAATCCCTTCTCCTCCATTCTCCTCTCGGGATCTTGGGCACACACGCACACGCACCTGGCGTGAGTTTTAAGCCACCGGGTACGGGACACGAACCATGGTCAACTACGTGGGAGTCCAGCAACATAGCCATTACATTAACTGCTGGTTCCCCCAGTGAAATTTTTCATAGAAACAGAGAAAAATAATCAAAAAACTTATCTGGAATCACAAAAAGACCCAAGGAAATCCAGTACAAAAAGAATAAAGGAGGAGACATCTCACTACCTGACCTCAAAATATATTACAAAGCTATGATAATCAAAACACCATGGTACTGACACAAAAAGAGACAGATAGACCAATGGAACAGAACAGAGAATACAGAAATAAACTTTAAAACATACAGCCAACTGGTTTTTAACAAAGAATACAAGACAGTCTGGTAGAGAAAAGAAAGTCTCTTTAGCAAATAGTGCTGGAAGCTCTGTATGGCTACTGGCAGAAAAATGAAACTGGATCCCTACCTCTCACTATTAACAAATATCAACTCAAAATGGATCAAAGATCTAACTGTAAAGCATCATTCTATAAAATTACTCATGAAAAATACAGGGGGGACCAGCAGTTAGTGTAATGGCTATGTCGCTGGACTGCCAGGTAGTCGACCGCGGTTCACATCCCAGACCTGGTGGCTTAAACTCACGCCGGGCACGTGTGCATGTGTGCCCAAGATCCCAAGAGGAGAATGGAGGAGAAGGGATTGCGGCGTGACCATCCCCCCTGGGGGGTGATTTCTTGCTTTCTGTCTCTCTCTGTCTGTCTGGCGAGTGCACACACCCTATAGCAAAAAAAAAAAAAACAAAAAAACAAAACAAAAACAAAAACAAACAAACAAAAACACTCAAAAAAAGAAAAATACAGGGTAACCACTTGAGAACATTGGAGTAAGCAAAGATTTCTTAAACAGACCCCTAAAGCACAGACAATTCTAAATTCTAAAAATAGACAAGTGGGATTACATTAAACAAAAAAATATATTCTACACAGCAAGAGAAACAATAAAGTGAAGAGACAATCCAGAGAACAGGAGAAAACTATGTTTCAGATAAGGGACTGATAATAGGAATATATAGGAAAATCAAGAGCAGCTTGCTTTCAAAAAACTGAATAATCTAATTAATGGGTAAATGAACTGAACAGATAACTATCTAAGAAAGACATATAAATGGCCAGTGTTCAATGTCTCTTATCATAAGGGAAATGCAAATTTAAGCCACAATGAGATACCATTTAACCCCAGTCAGAATGACTATGTTCAAAAAAGAAATAACCAATGCTGGTGAGGCTGTAGTAAAAAGGGAACCCTCCTACACTGTTAGTAGGAATGTAATTTCCTACCACAGCCACTGTGGAAAACAAAATAGAGATTCTTCAAACATCTACTCTGGTCTTCCCACCCAGGCAGGAGAGGCCAGGCATTCAGAAGAAGATTCATAATGGCTACTGCGAACTAGGCAGGAGAGGCCAGGCCTTCAGAAGAAGATTCCTCATGGCTACTGCTAACTAGGTATTTCAGGGCACATGAGAAATGAAGACTTTCTACTGATAATTCAGCCTCCAGCAAACAAACTAGCGTGGTAGGGAGCCCCCCCTCCCCCGCACCGGCCTTCTATCTCTGTTTCTGTGTATCTGTCTCTCCCTGCTTCTGTCTTCCTATATTTTTTGTAATTTTTCCTTTTTACATTTTTTTTAAAGGTAAAATTTTTCTCTTGCTCTCAGCTCCACCTTTTATCTTGTTAATTATCACTCTGGTCCTCCCACCCAGGCAGAAGAGGCCAGGCCTATTCTTCATGGCTACTACGAACTAGGTATTTTGCATGGTGTGCTTGCGCGCTGTGCGGTTTTCCATTTGTGTGGTTTTTTTTAAAAGAAAGAAAAACAGTAATTACTTTTTTTTGTCTTTTTTCTGTCTTTTTGTTGTTTTTTTTCTTTTTCGTTTTCCTTTTTCTGCTCTCTCCACTCTCCAATATTCATTTAATGTGTTTTTAGATGGATCTAAGGGCACTGTAGCTAAACATCCAAATACTATTAGGGTTAAAATATTCCTCAATATCTATTGAATCTACTGCACCAGTGATCACAACAGAATGGCAAAGAGATTCTAGATCAACTCTGTCTGCTTGCTCTTTAACATTCAGACTGAACTTTAAGAATTTGAAAAAAACACACCATCCATCAGATGACAAGAAATCACCACTGGATCACAAGAAATATGGGAAAGCAAGAAAATACCTCTACTCCAAGGGAAAAGAGTAACTCTTCTTCACCCACAAGCAGTTCAGTGAAAATCATGGAAATGTCTGATAAGGAATTTAGAGCATTCATAATGTCATAACAGAGATGGAAGAGAAGAGAGACAATGAACTGCTAAAGAGAAAGGAGAAAGAAGTTGACAAGTTCCAGGAGATGAGGAAATTCTTGCTAGATCTAAAAGAGGAATTACACATTTTACAAAAGACTCAAACAGAACTGTTAGAGATGAAGTCTATAATACAGGAAGTCAAAATCTCCCTTAAAAGTATTAAAAGCAGACTAGATCAT
>NW_006204851.1:892459-908692 GCF_000334495.1 Tupaia belangeri chinensis
TAAACTAAGTCTCCCTCTGATTTTCCCCAAACATAAACCCATCAATACCATTCCCTTTCTGCTTTTAAATTTTGAATGAGGTGAGTTATAAATAAACAGATACCATTCTTATATTTAAAACCTTCAATGGCTAAAAGGTAGGTAAAAAATAATAAAATAAATTAAAAAATAAAATTTTGGGGAAAAAAGAGGTGTAAAAAGCAACTGTAGATACCAGAGACAGTATGGGAGGAGGGTGGGAAATGGCAGAGGGTGAGAAATAGGGAACCAAGGGGGGGGAATGCAAAATATATAAGAAACAAGAAAGGAAAAATTATTTGTTGTTGATAATATGTATAGAAATATTATCTATTAAACCAGTATACAGTGTATTCTGGATGGGAAATCTCATTTTGTATGTTGTGATGATGTTCAGGGAAAGAATGCAAATTAAGTTACAAAAAAAATTTTCAGAAAAAAAATATCTATTCAATGACTGCAGTAAGATATATAGCCTCAGCTAAGTGCTACTTTGTAGGATGCCTAAAGTTAGAATTGTGTCCATGGAAATGTATATATCAGCTGTGTTTGCTATGAAAATATTTAGATTAATTAAGGTTTTTAGTAATTCAATAAAATGTGGGGGGAAAACAGTATAGAAAACAAACTTTGATACCAGAGACAGTGTAGGAAGAGAGTGGGAGATGGCAGAGGGTAAGAGATAAGGAATCAAGGATGGGGGGAAAAAGCAAAACATACAGAAAACAAGAAATGGAAAATTATTTGCTGACAATAACATGTTTGTTGATGTGCTTGATTGAGACAAGATACAGTGTACCCTGGATGGAAAAAAAGAATTTTTATTAAAAAAAAAAAAAACCTAAAAATAGAACTCATTTGACCTGGTAATCCCACTCCTTGGTATTTACTCAAAGAATAGGAAAACATGCAAATGGAAAGACACTTTCACATTCATGTTTTTGTAGCATTATTCACAATTACTAAGATGTGGAATCAATCTGAATGCCTAAGAATGAATGACTGAATTGAAAAAATGTGGCACATATATACTATGAAATACAACTCAGCTATAAAGAACAATGACATCCTGTCCTTTGACAGAAAATGGATGAATATAAAAGATTATTGTTAAGTAAAACTAGCCAGACTATGAAAGACAAATATTGTATATCCTTGCTTAATTTATTCCAAATATCTGCATTCTGGGGCAGAAATTTAGGAGTTTGAAGACATAATAGTAGGGAGGGCAAGTGTAGATACCGGAAGGGAGGGGAGGAGTGGAGAGGGGTAGATTGCAGGGAGTGGGTGGGAGGGGCTCAAGAAAAAAAATTTAAGAGACACAAGAATATAACGTTTCCTGTTGAAAATTATATATATGGTAATATCTCTGAGTTTCAAGCACTGCACATGTGCTTTGAAAAACCATGTTGTGAGCCATAAAGGTGTACAAATGCTCACGTTAACAAAATAGAAAAATGACAAATAATCCAATGATGTGTCTCAGGAATTAGAAAAACAAGTAAACAGTAAACCCAAAAGTAGTAGAAGGAAAGAAAAACAAAGATCAGATCAGAAATAAATTATTCTAGGACCAAAAATAAATGCAAAAGATCAATGAAACAAAAAGTTTTTGGAAAGGATAAATAAAATTGACAAATTGTTAGCTAGACTAACTAAAAACAAAGAGAAAAGACCCAAATAAAATAAGAAATGAAAAAGAGACATTGCAACTATTACCACAGACACGCAGATTTAGTAGAGACTATTATGAACAGTTATATTCCAACAAACTGGAAAATGTATTATAGATCGATAAATTCCTAGACACACACTCTATTAAGATTAAATCTGAAAGAAATGGAAGGCTTGAACAGAGCAATGCAACATAATGAGATTGAATCAATAATAAAGAATCTCCCAAAAAAGAAAAGTCCAAATCTGTGTAGCTTCACTGCAGAATTTTATAAATCTGTTAAAGAAAAACTGATGCTAATTCTTCTCAACATATTCTAAAATATCCAAGAGGAGGGAGTTCTCCTCACCTCATTTCACAAGGTCACCATTTCTCAGATGCCACAAACAGATAAGTACAGGACTCCTACAATGTGCCATTGGAAAGACCTAGACCCCCCCAAGGGGAATCAGGTCACAGGACTTGAGAAAGGATAGAGAGAAAAAAAGTGGGAATTAGGCGGTTCCAGCATCTTGGAATGAAGGCCATGCCTAGGGCCGTTAAGTACTCATTCTTTTTTTTTTTTTTTTTTTTTTTATAGGCTTTTGTTTTAAAGAAAGGAAAAATGGGGGGGTTTTCTATCATTGCCTGCAGCTGTCAAACATTTTGCATCTAGTGGCTTTAAAAAAACCTCTCCTGGCTTTCTCTAGCTGGTACTCAGCTTTCTTCAATATGTACTGCCCTGCAGTGTGGCAGCAGACTGTATCTTTATTAGAGCTTTTGCTTGCTCTCTGTACATCTCCACTTTAACTACTTTAAAGGGTTTTTTTGCCCAGATTTGGCCACTCTCTGCACACAATAAACGAAAACTACAGACCCATATCCTGGATGAACATGTATGCAAAAGTCCTCAACAACACACAGCACACCATAATCAAGTAGTATTTATCCCTGGGATGAAAGAATAGTTTCACATATGCAAATTAATAGACATGATACATCACATCAACAGAGGGAGATTAAAACCATATGATCATATCAATTGATGCAGAAAAAGTGTTTGATAAAACACATTCTTTTGTGATTAAGACTCTCAAGAAACTAAGCATAGAAGGCACATATCTTAACATAATAAAGGTTTTATATGACAAACCAACAGCTAATATTATACTAAATGAGAAAAATTGAAAGTGTTTCCACTAAGAACTGGAAGAAGATAAAGATGTCCACTCCCTTCACTCCTATATAAATTATAATAATAAGACAAAAAAAAACAGTAGTCATCAAAGGACTTTTCCCATGTCATAGTTCTAGGGCAGGGACCCAGGCTGTTTTATTTCAGTGCTGGTATTTAAATACTCCACTTTACTACCTGGTATTTTTTCCTCATTTTCGCCCAGATGATACAAAGTCAGATAGGATCAACGGGAGTTAGTTTTCTTTGAAGCGAAAGATAGTCTAAATTCACAGGCCTTGGATATTGGAAGTACAAAAAGGGTTCAGACACAGGCAACTTACAGCACCTGTTTTGAACTCAACTCAATAGTCTTGATGACACCCATGGAGTTACTTTTTCTTTCTTTCTTTCTTTCTTTGCTTTTTTTTTTTTTTAGAGGTTTTTGCTATAGGGCACATGCGCTCGCCAGACAGAGAGAGACAGAGAGACAGAAAGCGAGAAATCACCCCCCAGGGGGGATGGCCATGCCGCAATCCCTTCTCCTCCATTCTCCTCTCGGGATCTTGGGCACGCACACACACGCACCCTGCGTCAGTTTAAGCCACCGGGTCCGGGATGCGAACCGTGGTCGACTACATGGGAGTCCAGCGACATAACCATTACGCTAACTGCTGGTCCCTAAAATTGACCCTTTTAAAGTGTATAATTAAGTGGATTTTAGTGTATTCACAGAGTTGTATAGCTCTTCTCCATTAGTCCTGTTTAGGAAATTGATTCTTCTGTATTTGTGACAGTAGCTGAATTTTGATGAATGGTCTACTGCTTGTCAATCTCTGCTCTGAAAAGTCAAACCCTGAATATGTCACTAGCTTCCTCCAGCAGTTGTTTCTGCAGAAGTCAGTCACATAAGCACTTGGGGTGGCTTCCTGAACCACAAAAATTTCTTAATTTTTCTGTTATCACTACTAACTAGTTTCACTCAAACTTCCTACAGAAAATTCATCTATGAGGTACATGGAAGAGGCCCCATCCTACCCTGCTGACACAAAAGTATATTCAGTACAAAATTTTCAAAGAAATTTGGCCATCAGGTGACATGGTGGTCAAGACACTGGATCCCCACATGGTCGACTCCACGGTTCGAGTCCTGGACCAGGTGACTCGAAGAACATACCATGTGCATACATGCCCCAACTCCTGAGAGGAGAATGGAGGAAAAGATATTGTGCTGTGGCCATCCCCTTTGAGGGGTAATTTCTCACTTTTCCTCTTTCTCTATATCTATCTCTCTCTCTCCAGTGAGAGCACATGCCCTATGGCAAAAAAAAAGTTTTTTCAAAGAAATTAAACTTTCTGTTTCAATCATTTCTTCTTGTTCAGTCTGTGGTTCTTAATCTGGTTGCCAGAGAATTATTATGAGGAACATGCAAATGTGCCCATAAACAACATGCTATTTTTATTTTGAATTAATATATATTACACATGTGACTGAATTTACTGTAACTTTTTTTTTAATTACACAGTACATTTTCTTAATCAGCAGACTCTAGAGGTAAAAGTATTGTCATAGGATAGTCGGACAAACTTTTCATTGACAAAAAAAATCATGTGGATTCAAAATGTTTAGGAATCACTCAGTTATGTAAAGATCCTTATTTAGTGCCCCTGATCTTAGGATATTGATGTGGGAAAGAAGTGAATACCTCCAGAACAGCCCTGGCTATGAGGTGACTTCATGAGGCAAGAGAATGGTCACTAGATGTTCATGAGGCCCAGATGGACCAGCAGCCAGGTCTCAGGGAGATAGGATGAATAGGGAGGGGAAAGGACAGCTCAGTTAATGGAGCCTACCCTCAGTAGGGAATCGAATGAGCCCATCTTAAAAGCAGAGCAGAGATCAGAAATAGCCCCAAGCAGATCTAGCGTGTTAGAAAAGTCAGTCTTTGGAGTGCCATATGTCCATGGAGAAGTCGATCCTTTTTGTATTTGTGACAGTAGTCAAGCTCTGATAGATGAATTATTGTTTGGTTGATAACTACTCCAGAGTCAAACCTCAAATGTTTCCAAGCTCCTATCTTTGTTGGAAAACACTTAAGGGGAAATAAGGGGGATGTTGAGTACCAGTGGTGGGGCCAAAAGGTAGGAGGGGACTGCCAAATATGTGAGCAGACTAAATCCGCTCACTTCTTTGTTGGTAGGGCAAGAAGATAGTAATGTCTACCCTAAAATTTGAGCAGACTACATTCTTGAGACTTTACTTTAGACTTCCTTTCCTTTCTGGCTCTCCCTTCCTTTTGTTCTTTCTCAGAACCTCTTTCCCCTATACTT
This sequence comes from Tupaia belangeri chinensis, assembly GCF_000334495.1. NCBI lineage: Eukaryota > Metazoa > Chordata > Mammalia > Scandentia > Tupaiidae > Tupaia > Tupaia belangeri. Next base: position 897,637 of record NW_006204851.1, read on the forward strand.
ACTTGCAAAGCTTCCCCATCATCACACCAAGGGTTCTAGTTCTTATCCAAAGCTCAAATCATCTGGGTTTTTCTGGAGGGTTTCCCTCTCCACAGTTGCCAGTATGTCTCAATATTCTTGGAGCTTGTCTTCAGTTTCCGAAACTTCGAGGCGTCCCATAGGCCGCAGTTCTGACTTCAAATGCACAGTGACCTTTTATTTCAACAAAACACACTCCTCCTTCCCTATTGCATTGCATCAGAGCCTTCTCAGGCCTGTTGTCTTGCTCCAGGCATCCCTCTGCCTTGTGGCTTGGGGTTAATATCTAGTCCTTTCCTATCCCGCCCCATGTGATTATGCCTTTGTTTCAGATCCAGGAGAGTAATCATACTCAGACTGGGTCTCCACCAGCCAAAGCAAAAGGGACATTTGAGGAAACAGTCGTCCAGTCCATCCAGGAAAGAAATCATACTCAGACTGGGTCTCCACCAGCCAAAGCAAAAGGGACATTTGAGGAAACAGTCGTCCAGTCCTTGCAGAAGGGGGTTTTTCGTTGCCTGACAACCAGCTGATTGCCTCAATTCTCCTCTCTGCCTGACATGACCTCCAGGCATAAGTGGCTACTTTCCCCAGCACTAACATGACAAGTCTACAATGATTTCAGCTGCTTGAGAAGAGGCCATATCCCAAGAGATACTCCAGAGAGCTAATTTTCTTAGAACTGCGGAGTAAAAGGCTCCTGAGAACTGGTCTAAAAACTTTGTTTGCCTTTCCCCAACCTCTGTCAGACTGCCACCTAGTGGCATATGGGGGTGGGAGGGTGGTAGTGCTCCAGTAGGATGCAGTCAGCAAGCAGGAGGTATATTGTCTATAAAAGTATTTTAAACAATATTAAAACCAACTAGAATTTGGTCAGACTTTTATTATCACCACACACCATCAATTCTGAACAATATCTGTGACAAAATACTTCTTACTTTGGTACATCATAGCCACCACCCCAGCACCTAAGTGGTTCCTTCATCCCTTCTGGACAGCACCTGACTTTTCAGACAATACTTTGGATTTGTATCCGCTCTCTCAATCAAAATTTCACTGTCTTGTGTTTCATCCCCTAAGGCTCTGCTCTTTATTGTCTTTGGTAGAACTTCTTTATACAGAAAGGTTTATAGTAGGGACCCAGTGTTCCCAACCAGGAGCCTCTCAATTATAAGAGTCACCTGAAAACCAATGCTTTAGTCTTCTAATCATCATCCAAACTCCTTTAAAGCAAGTGAGATCCTGCCTCAAAACAAAATATGGTATGATACTCCAACCCTTCTTTCTAAAGTCTAATCTTCAATGTCATTTTCTGGAAAACCTTCCTATCGCTCTATGATAAAGACAAGTCTCTACAACCTACAGTGTCATAGCACTTTGGACTTGCCCTTTCATCATACCCATCACATTTATAATGATTTAGTTAGTGTCTATATTCCTTGAAAGACTGTAACACATGTGCAGGCAAATGCCATATCTATCTTGCTCACCACTGGAACCCCAAGCGTAGTATCTGGCCACTGCAGGTGTTCCATAAATAGTTGAAGAATGAATTTAAGTCTTCCTGTTAATGCAGCATATAAGTAAATGAACATTGAAACATGTCATACTGTGGGCTTTTATTGAAATTATGGTCAACCACAACCTCCAGATGATTTTTTAAAATTTATTTTATTCATGACAGGTAGTGCATGTATTGTGTGTGCATGTATGAATAAGGAAGAGAGTAAGAGAGAGAGAAGCACCCTCTATAGAGTCTTGTCATGCCATGATCCCCTTCCCCCAGCCCTCCAGCTCCTCAAGATTTTAGGTGCCCACACACCTGGGCCTGGCATGTTTGTAAGTCAGCCTGGCAATCTAAACCCAAAGTTGGCCATGTGGCTTCTAGCACTGCTGGAAGTTCAGTTTGCTACTTTCCTAGATAATTTTTTAGAAAAAAAGTTGTTTGCTACCCCCTCAGATCATTTTTCAGAAAAAAATTAATTAACTAGTTTTCTCTACTTTGTAGTCATATGATTACATTTTTAAAATAAATGAAGCAAGGGAACCAGCAGTTAGCGTAATGGCTATGTTGCTGGACTCCCACATAGTCGACCGCGGTTCACGTCCCAGAAGAGAATGGAGGAGAAGAAGGGATTGCGGCGTGGGTATCACCCTGGGGGGTGATTTCTCGCTTTCTGTCTCTATGTCTCTCTCTGTCTGTCTGGTGAGTGCACGCACCCTATAGCGAAAACTTCTCTAAATAAATAAATAAATAAATAAATAAATAAAGCAAATCTAATAGGTAGATTTTCCTCTTGCGCTTGGCACTAAAGTCAGGCTTTAGCTCCTGAAGTCCTATGGGGACAGTTCTCTCTTCTTCTTTTTTATTTTTAGGTTCTTGCTATAGGGCATGTGTGCTTGCCAGAGAGATGGGAAGAGGGAAAGTGAAAGTTTACTCCCCAGGAGGGATGGTCATGCCATAATCTCTTCTCCTCCATTCTCCTCTTGAGGTTTTGGGCATGCATGCATCTGTACATGGTGTGGTTTTCAAGCCATCCACCAGGTCCAGGACTCAAATTGTGTTTGGCCATGTGACAGTCCAGCACCTTAACCACCATGCCACCTGCTGCCCACCCCCATCTTCTATGCCAAGAACCAACCAGAAGTCCTCTCCTTGCTGACTATCTCAGGTTGGTACTTCCTTCCAAGCCATGCCCCGGTTCTATCTTCTGCCTGAAGTTAACCCAAGCTGAGGCTGTCTCCTTCCTTCTCTTTACTATTAGAGCTCAAGAATAAATGGTTCACCCATTTTTTTGAAGGGCACTTACTGTGCACTTGTTATGTACCCATCACCATCATGAGCACTTTACATTATCTCATTTGAGCCTTATGAGAACTGTTATGAGGCAGGGAATATTCTTGTGTGTGTGTGTGTGTTTGGTAATGTTTATTTATTTTAAATAATTATTTTATTTAACTTTATTCATTCATTCATTTATTTATTTACTTATTTTAATTGATCAGAGAGGGACAGAATGAGAGCAAAGGGGGGGGGGGAGAGGGAACGTGAGAAAGCAAGCCGCTAGGTCTGGGACTCAAACCTCAGTTAGACGTGCGGGAGTCCAGTGCCCTTAACCACCACACCACCTGCTGGCCCCATGGCAGGGAATAGTTTTATCTCCATTTTACAGATAAAAAAACTGAGATTAAGAGATGTAGAGAGAAAAAGAAATATGAATTGTTTCCATCTATTAACTCTATGTTTTCTTTGGGTTTCTTGATCAGAGCAGACATCTTATGAGGTTTGGCCCCAATCTTCTTATATAAGTTTATACATATATATGTGTGTGCCACGCATTTACTAATTTGGGTGATTCCTCGAACAGAGATGAACACCATCATTGCAGGATTGAAAATGGCTGAAAACCTTCTGTGGTTTTCCTTTTCCCTGCCTGCTTGCCTTTTTTTTTTTTCTGGTTTGGATTTTGTTATAGGGTGTGTGCGCTCGCTGGAGACACAGAGAGACAGAAAACAAGAAATCACCTCTCTCATGGGGGATGGCCACACAACAATCTCTTCTCCTCTATTCTCCTCTCAGGATTTTGGGCATGCATGCACACATGCCTGGCATGAGTTTTAAGCTACCAGGCCTGGGACTTGAGCCACAGTTGACTACATGGGAGTCCAGTGACATAACTATTACACCATCTTCTGGTCGCCCCCACTCCCTGACCCACTTGCCTTCTGATGAAGCAGTTTCCCACACATATATGTTCCCAAGCCTCAGAATTCACAAGTTCGCCCTCCTGGGGCTAGTACAGGACCACATGTAGGTAAGCACCAATGGACAACTGCATACACAATTCTCAGCCACACTGGTAGACAACCAGCCTTTTTCTCCAAACTAGGTCCTCCACTGATCTAGAAGTTGCTACTTCCCAAAATAAACAAATCCAAATCTGTACATTTTTAAAAAGTAGTAAGTTCAGAAGTGAATAAAGGAGAAAGTCAGAAAAGGAGGAATAAAAACATTAGTGCTGGGACCAGCAGTTAGCGTAATGGCAATGTTGCCGGACTCCCACATAGTTGACCGCGGTTCGCATCTCGGACCCGGTGGCTTAAAACTCACGCCGGGCACGTGTGCGTGTGTGCCCAAGATCCTGAGAGGAGAATGGAGGAGAAGGGATTGCAGCGTGGCCATCCCCCCTGGGGTGTGATTTCTCGCTTTCTGTCTCTGTGTCTCTCTCTGTCTGGCGAGTGCACGTGCCCTACGGCAAAAACCTCTCCAAAAAAAAAAAATCAGTGGTGTTTATAAGGGATAGATGGGGGACTGCAGATATTTAGGAATGGAAGTTATGGCCTGCTTTCTTGCTGTTGCCTGTTTTTTCCAACCCTCAAAATCTCATTCTCTCACCCTCAAAAGGCGAATACAAAATTCTCTCCTGTTGCCTCTACTGCAAGAAGGTTTTCACTCACTTCAGCCCTTTGCCAGTAATTTGTAATTGGGGAATTCAATTTGAAGGTAATAAAGATAATAAAGAGCAATAAAGTCTTTAAAAGTGAGAGTTGAGCAACTCTCATCAGTTTACTATATTTGCTTCCTTCCTAATGCATGACAGCTGCTCTGGTGGGATTCAGGTTTTGCTGGTTGAGTGAGGTGGTTAATGATGGAGCCTGAAGTTCTATGTAGAGTCACATAGGTGGGAAAGTTGACTCTGAAGAGCAGAAATGAGGGCACTTGGGACCAGGAGAGAGCATGATGAAATGGGAGACAGGAGGCTATCAAGGTCAAATTTTGTCTTCTTTAAGATTTTTAGCTAGAGCTTGTTCCTCATCCACTCCCACCCATCCCACCTAGGAAAGTGAGAGAACATTCCCTGCTCATCCCTGCTCACTCCTTTTCTCACCACCTGCTCCTGTCCCCAGGACCAAGATTAAGCAGGTACTAATTAATACTATGTATAACGTGGCTACATTCAGGGTTCAAGATGCTTGTGTGGGCTGGCCTGGGAATCCTAGCATCAAACAGAATGATGTTTTTCTTTAAAAATGCGTTCTGAATCCAAAACTTCTAGCCAATACTTCATTCCTACATTGAGGGCTGCTTATACATGTAGACAATTCAGGACTCCTCTTGTGTACATTAACTTGAAGCCAAGTCTTGTGCCTTTTATTGGTGAATGCTCCATACATATCATGTTGGACCCTAATCACTATACACACACAGAAAGCACTAAGAGCATTTTAAGTGATATTTAAGTATAGTAATAGGTATTATTGCTATTCTGAATATTAAACAAAAATATAAATAGCAAATGTAGAAATATAGATATTACTTATTATCCATAATAAATATTAGTCTTAGCAAAAACACTTCACAGCTAAGTATTACTGTATGGCTTATGCTACACATTCAGGAACATTTTGCTTAAAGCATTTTTAAAAAGGCTATGTGTAAATTCAATATTTATCAGTAATTTTATTTTTTTTTTGAGAGGTTTTTGCTATAGGGCGCATGTGCTCACCAGACAGAGAGAGACAGAGAGACAGAAAGTGAGAAATCACCCCCCAGGGGGGATGGCCAAGCTGCAATCCCTTCTCCATTCTCCTCTCGGGATCTTGGGTATGCACGCACACGCGCCCGGTGTGAATTTTAAGCCACCGGGTCTGGGACGCAGTCGACTACGTGGGAGTCCGGCGACATAGCCATTACGCTAACTGCTGTTCCCATCAGTAATTTTTTTTTTTTGGAGAGGTTTTTGCTATAGGGCATGTGCACTCGCCAGACAGACAGACAGAGACACAGAGACAGAAAGCGAGAAATCACCCCCCAGGGGGGATGGCCACGCCGCAATCCCTTCTCCTCCATTCTCCTCTCGGGATCTTGGGCACGCACACACACACGCCCGGTGTGAGTTTAAGCCACCGGGTCTGGGACTCGAACCACAGTCAACCTCATGAGAGTCCAGCGACATAGCCATTACACTAACTGCTGGTCTCAATATTTATCAGTAATTTAAAAAGACATCTCTTGGTCAACCATTTTGCAAAGCAAACAAGCACTTTTTCATTTGTATTTGTTAACCCAGAGTTTACTAGTTTTCTTTAGTGTGGGTTGCAGAGAAAATGTCTTAAAGAACTGCTTAGCTCATGTGCATTTGATTTCCTGAACTGCTTCTTTCCCAACTGGAGAGATGATCCCATCATACTGACTCTTCAATTGGCAAATATTTGCTGAGTGTCTGGAAGTGGTGGACATTAGGTCCCTTCCTTGCCTGAGCTCTTCAGTCTAATCAGGGAAACTGTAGCTGAGCAAATACTTCACATTTTTATAATACACATAATGGTGTGTAAAAGGTGAATGCCCTCAATGTCTTCATCTCTAAAATAAGGACAATAATGATACCTATCAAATAGTGCTGGGAAGAGGATTAATGAGAAAACATACATATCAATTGATTACTGTCTGGCATAAGATGCATGCTTTGGTTGTTATTTCCTGGGGTCACAGAAGAGGGAACAACTGTGCCTGAAGGAGGCAGACAAGGTATCAGAGATAAGCAATGTGACTTTTAAAAGATGAGTAGGTGTTAAATAAGTAGAGATGAACAGTCTGGGCAAAGGATGGCATATGGGAAAACAAAGAAGCACTAAAAGCATGGTAAGTTCCAGAAATGTAGAATTTCCTGTCATGGCTGAAGGATACAGTTCAGGGAGTGAGAGGAAAAATAGAGGCAAACTAGGACAGGAGCAGGCCACACTCCACAGAGATGCTTGGACTGGCCTTGAAGGATGATTAGGAGTTTCCAAGTTGAAGAAAGGGAAGAATATTAAAGTAGTGGGAAGAGTATTTACAAAGGCACAAAGTTGTAAATGTGTATGAAATATTTAGGAGACTATTGTGGCTGGACCTCTGCTATCAAGGAGTCACCTTTCCCAGTTGGAAGTTTCAAATGTGTCTGGTCATGTTTGGCAGACCAATAAGGTGGGCCCCTCAAAGGCAATTTATATGAGGGTTTTGGTGGGGGAATGCCCCCCAAAGGGAAGAGGGACTTGGAGGACAGTCTCATGTCTGTCTTGGTTTGCACTTAGTATAAACTCTGCACACTGGCAACTAACTGAGCCATGAGGAAAAGGTCAAAAGTGGAACCTGAAAGACCTGTTTCCATGGGAGACCAGCAGTTAGCGTAATGGCTATGTCGCTGGACTCCCACATAGACGACTGTGGTTTGAGTCCCAGACCCGGTGGCTTAAACTCACACTGGGCACGTGTGCATGCATTCCCAAGATCCCGAGAGGAGAATGGAGGAGAAGGGATTGCAGCGTGGCCATCCCCTTCTGGGGGGTGATTTCTTGCTTTCTGTCTCTCTGTCTCTGTCTGTCTGGTGAGTGCACACGCCCTAAAAACTCTGGTTGGGGTGGCCCCCCCCTACAAAAAAAAAAAAAAAAAAAAAAAAAAAAAAAAACCAAACAAACAAAAAAAACCCTGTTTCCATGGAAAACTCTATGAGATTCTGGGGCAAAAGAAGAATGTATTCTGGTGCATATAATACACATTTAAGAAGTACTTATTTGGCGCCAGCAGGTGACATAGTGATTAAGGTGCTGGACTCCCACACGGCCAACCGCAGTTTGAGTCTCAAACCTGGTGGCTTGAAGTTCATACCAGGCATGAGTGCATGTGTGCCCAATATCCTGAGAAGAGAATGGAGGAGAATGGATTGTATTATGGGCTTTCCCCCAGGGGAGTAATTCTTCTCTGTCTCTCTGTGTCTCTGGTAAGGGCACGTGCCTTACAGCAAAAAAATTTCTCTCTCTAAAAAGCAAAACAAAACAAAACAAAACTACTTGTTAACTGGTTTAATGTAAGGTGACAAAGTATAACATCACAAGTGAAGAGAGTCAGGGGCGAGGATTCTCTCCACTTGTATACAGGATACAGTGCAATTGAGAAACACTGAGGATTCAAGAGCATTACCATCATGGTGGCACCTCTAGTCCAGCAGAAGGAGCCACAACCAGCAATAGCACAACTGGTAGGAGTGGTGACTATCAGATGTGTGGTGATGAAGTCAGTGAATAGTTATTTTTCCTAGCAGTGCCTATTATAGAGTGGGTATTGGCGAGTAATAATTTTTCCTTTTCCTTATTAGGCTAACTGGGGACCTGTGAATTAAACTTAAAATTAAAAAGACAGATTAATAGGAGAAAAGGCATTTGATTTTATTAATATTCATGTGTACTGAAGTTCACAGAGAGGAAGTGAAACTCAATGAAATAGATTTGCGCTTATATATCATTTTAACAAAAGAAGGAGAGTTTGGGCTTCAAGGAAAGATAAATTATGAGGAAGTGACTAGAAAATACATTGAGAGAAGGAATGGGAGATATGATCTGATTTTAGTAAGATCTGTTTATGTAAATTTATCTTGGTGCCACCACCCCCACCTTCGATGATAACAGTCACTCTTTTCTCCATTACAGGGGAAGGAGGTCCCTTCTGCAAATGGAAATTTATGCCCTGCTTTTAGGCAGATAAAGGGAATACATAGGACTCTTCTTGCCTCTATTTATTCTTAATTACCTTTAGCTCAAAATAATCCTTATGTTCATGTGGCATATTTTTGGGGGTGCTATATTCTAATCCCCTTTAGGTCAAAGTAAGAAAGGAATAACAAGATAGGTAATGTGTGGTAGTAGGCAGGACCTTTTCTTGAACTTATATGAGATGACCTTTGGTGTTTCCTAAAAATCATGGTGGAGGCATGTGGGTGCAGACTATAGATTTAGCTCAAAATAATCCTTATGTTCATGTGGCATATTTTTGGGGGTGCTATATTCTAATCCCCTTTAGGTCAAAGTAAGAAAGGAATAACAAGATAGGTAATGTGTGGTAGTAGGCAGGACCTTTTCTTGAACTTATATGAGATGACCTTTGGTGTTTCCTAAAAATCATGGTGGAGGCATGTGGGTGCAGACTATAGAGAGGAAAAGAGACTGCAAGAGGACATGAAAGCAAAAGCCTAAAAACATGGTCTTCATTTAGGAAACTAAATTGACAGGACTGGATGAAATCTGGATGTGGCGGGTGTGGGAAAGGGAAGAGTCTAATATGGAACCAGGGTGTCTGATGTAAGTTTTCGGTTTCCTCAATAGAAGTGGAACAACATTAGGATTTATAGGAGAAAGTAGACTGAGTATAAAAGGGGACCAAGCTAATAGTGATGAAGAAACTAGGTGTAATTCAACATATGGGGTTGACAACCAAAGGCCAAGATTCTGTCCAGCTTATTGGTCAAGAATTAGGAGTTCCAGGGGTGCAGTATAGAGGCATGATTTCTCATGTACTTCACATAACAGGTTAACCCTCCTTTCCTCATAATCTTTAATTTTGTCCTTTCTGTATGATCCTTTCTCCAGTATTCAGGTATGGCCAAATAGTGCCCATATTTAAGGCAATATGACTTTCCTCTCTCGTCATATGCTTTTTCAGCTACTTCATTCACTGCATCTGTCTACACCCTGCAGTAGAGCTTCTCCAAAGAGTTCTTTAGATGTTGTCTCTAATTCCTTGTCTTTCCACTCCTTACAATTCACCCCAATCATTCTAACATTTTTCCTCTCTGTTGCTAACACCAAAGCATCATTTTCTGTACAATACTTGATATTTCAACTTGACACATTTGACTACTCTCTTGAAGCATTCTCATATTTTGGCTTCTACGATAGCATAAATTTGGTTGATATTGGGAATTTGAGTGAATTTAGTTTGGATTGACATGTGTGATGAAACTCTTACTCTGCTCCCTATATAAATTTTTGTATAAAAGATTGTGAGCAGGAGATCAAAATTGAGACCCCCTAAGTCAATAGTCATCTGTACCCAGTCTCTTAAGTGTTCTGGCTTAAAGGGAAGCTAAAACTCAATAGTCAATTTTAGTGCTATGCCATTCCTGAACACTCAATGTCATAAATGAATGCTCACTATGTACTCGACACTTTTCTAATCACTTTACATGCATCGACTAAATTAAAACTCACTGCAAGACTGCAGGCAAAGAGAAATATTGACAGTACTGATATTATCCTGTCTTAAAGGGGGGAGACTGAGAAACATAGCTGACAAGTGCAGAGCTGCACTTAAAAATCCAGATAGTTTAACAACAAAGTTCATATTTTAAACTATTATGCTGTAGAGTAAGAGGGATGTCAAGCTAAGTGTGAAATCACCAGGTCCACTCATCAACTCTCACCCGGTCCAAGGTCATTATAGACCAGAGAGTCAATCACTCACATCACAAAATTGTGGATAATTTCTCAAAATTAACTTTTTATTAATTTAAGAATCCAGAAATACAGTGCCTACATAAATAAGTACCATATTTAGGTACATGTCTTGTGAGAAAAGTGGAAAGGTAATACTGTTATGTTACTCTTACTTGTTTACATGAGTTAACTAGAAAATGGCTACAACTGCTAAATGGTGGTTATGGTCTTTGTTGTTCCAAGTGTTTATGATACAAATAAATACACAAGAAGAATCACATCCATTCTTCTCTACTCACTACAGGCAGGTTGGCCTTTTTTCTCTATGTCCTACTCCCTACATGACAGCAAACAGTGGAGTGGTTTCTACATTGACTTAACACAACTCCCCAAGTCGGCTTCCCACAACACTTAGGAAAGGTGTGTCCTAGCGCCTAGAGGCAGGAGACTATCTAGGGAAGCTCTTTGGGTGTTCCCTTAAGGCTGAGCTTTCAGAGAGCACCCGGGTGGGAAGGCTTTTGGGTGAATCATTGAGAAGGGGAATGACCACTTTGCTTCAGGATACAGTTACAGTCTCCACACCATAGGAATACTGCCACCTCTGGGAGGGAGGTAATGGCTGCTTAACATCCTCCCTAACCCCACCACACAAAGAATGTTCTGTGGCATTCCATCCCAGGAAGTTCTTCCTCCCTTTCCTAAGGAGAATGTATGTGATAGGCTGGTAAAAGGCTTGTCCCATGAAGTCCTGCCCCAAGGCCCTTTTATGACAGCTCGCCCCTTTTTTCCC
>NW_006204851.1:909030-909937 GCF_000334495.1 Tupaia belangeri chinensis
TCCCCAGCTCCCTAAAGGAACAATACCTCCTACTAACTGAAGCCAACATTCAGAAGCTCACTAGGACCGAGCCACTTTGCAAAGTAAAAATCAAATCCTATAAGTGTAGAAGGAAAACTGCTCTTTTAAGAAGCACCTAGAATTTAATAATTTAATCTAAATTTTCTGACTAGACAACTATGGCTTCAAAAAATTAGTATTAATCTATTAATTGATGAAGGACCGAGACACTTTGCAAAGTAAAAATTGACTCCTATATTTTAAAGAGAAATATTGACAGTACTGATATTATCCTGTCTTAAAGGGGGGAGACTGAGAAACATAGCTGACAAGTGCAGAGCTGCACTTAAAAATCCAGATAGTTTAACAACAAAGTTCATATTTTAAACTATTATGCTGTAGAGTAAGAGGGATGTCAAGCTAAGTGTGAAATCACCAGGTCCACTCATCAACTCTCACCCGGTCCAAGGTCATTATAGACCAGAGAGTCAATCACTCACATCACAAAATTGTGGATAATTTCTCAAAATTAACTTTTTATTAATTTAAGAATCCAGAAATACAGTGCCTACATAAATAAGTACCATATTTAGGTACATGTCTTGTGAGAAAAGTGGAAAGGTAATACTGTTATGTTACTCTTACTTGTTTACATGAGTTAACTAGAAAATGGCTACAACTGCTAAATGGTGGTTATGGTCTTTGTTGTTCCAAGTGTTTATGATACAAATAAATACACAAGAAGAATCACATCCATTCTTCTCTACTCACTACAGGCAGGTTGGCCTTTTTTCTCTATGTCCTACTCCCTACATGACAGCAAACAGTGGAGTGGTTTCTACATTGACTTAACACAACTCCCCAACTCGGCTTCCCACCACACTTAGGAAAGGTGTGTCCTAGCGCC
>NW_006204851.1:910190-931344 GCF_000334495.1 Tupaia belangeri chinensis
CCTCGTGGAGGGAGGTAATGGCTGCTTAACATCCTCCCTAACCCCACCACACAAAGAATGTTCTGTGGCATTCCATCCCAGGAAGTTCTTCCTCCCTTTCCTAAGGAGAATGTATGTGATAGGCTGGTAAAAGGCTTGTCCCATGAAGTCCTGCCACAAGGCCCTTTTATGACAGCTGACTCCTTTATGCCAGGTTGCCATACATAAAGTCAGGACCTTTAACTTTTTTCCCTATTGGTGTCAAATACTCTAAGAAAAAAAAAATCTCACCTATATTATAGAGCAAGAAATACAGGATTTCTGGTTCCTTAACACTTCTAAGTACCCACTAGAGTTCACTCAGGGTATGGTTCTAGAAGGTGGGCTTGATATCCATGCTGTGAAGAATTTACAATTTTCCCACAAAGATATTCTAAAACCAGATCTCAAAATAGATCATTTATGCTCTGGTATTGGGGTACAGATAGACATTTTAGGAGCAGTCTTTTCTAGTATCCCCAATTCACATCCATACTTGGTTCATAAGGCAAAAACGGTTGGGATATTTATGATGAAGATCTTTCTCAGAATTCCCAGCTCCCTAAATGAACAATAACTCCTACTAACTGAAGCCAACATTCAGAAGCTCACTAGGACCGAGCCACTTTGCAAAGTAAAAATCAAATCCTATAAGTGTAGAAGGAAAACTGCTCTTTTAAGAAGCAGCTAGAATTTTATAATTTAATCTAAATTTTCTGACTAGACAACTATGGCTTCAAAAAATTAGTATTAATCTATTAATTGATGAAGGACCGAGACACTTTGCAAAGTAAAAATTGACTCCTATATTTGGAGAAGGAAAATTCTTCTTTTAAGGCTCATCTAAGGATTTAATAACTTAACCTAAATTTTCTGGCTAGACAACTATGGCTTCAAAAATTATTATTAATCTATTAACTGAGTAATTTTATTGATGTGAAAACAAAAACAAATAGATGGTCTTTTTGACTTCTATTAAAACTCCTTTCTCAACAATTATTTTGTTTCATGTGGATTCAGTTTGTAAAAATTTCATTTAATTCCAATTTCTTTATGGAGGCCCCCACATGTTCAGGGAGAAAAGAGAAGTGGTATGATTGGGAAAAAGCATTTATCACTTTCAAGCAAATGGGGACACAAATAAGGTTCTTATTCTTTACCCTGCCACTCTAGTTGATTACTTCAATGGCCACACCAAATATGTAAGTACAGAGTATTCTGCTCACAATTCTTTATTCTCCTGGGCACCTACAACCTCTAAACTTTTTGGGACACAGGCAATGGAAAGTAAGCTAGAGTCTAGGCTGGCTTTGTGTCACAGTGAAGGCTATAGTTTTATGTGTTTGTACATATGTATGTATGTGTGAGCATATGTGCATATGAGGATGGGAAATTATTTTTTTTCAAAGAACACAAGACATCCTAAAATTCAAACAGGATAGCTTCGTACAAATAGTTGCTCTGTCCTCCAGAACTCCTACTAAGCAATCCCCTTCTTTTTCTTTTATTCGAATAACTTTCTGGATTAGAAACCATGAGGGTTTTGTTTGCTCTTTAACCTGTAAAGAAATGTGATTCTCCAAGAAACCAGATCAGTGAGTGGTGTGCTATCGCTCTCCTCCCACAAATATTCAAAACTCTTCTAATCTCTTTGGAGGAGGTGTTTAAGGGTCGACACACCACTCCACATAAAGGAGCAAGTTATTCTGTTCATGGCATGAATAATTGACTGCATTTGAGATTGGGGTTTTAGGGCACTGTTGACTTAAGCAAAATAAGCCTGCAGTCCAGCTGCAGCTTGAGTTTTCTTGCTTTTACCCTATCCAATACTGTCTTTCTTGCCTAACAGTGGCCCTTTTCAGATCTTTCCAGGTATAAAACCTTGACCAAATCTTCAAGCTCTGTTCTGCATACACGACTTGAACACATCTGGCTGATCTGAGCTTCTCCTTCGGTGAATATCTTCCACTGGCCTAAAAGGCAAACACAAAGTATCCAAGCAAGTGTAAGAAGAGAGCAGAGCAAATTAAGAATAGAGTCAACATATCTCAGCCTTACCCACTTATTCATGAACTCACCAGAGGATGTGGAATACATATATCAGGTGATTTCAGCAAAATATTCCCCCAAAACACTGTTCTTGGGGCAGACATGGAAAATGGGCAGAGTTTTTCTTTCAACACATAGCATTTGTAAGAATCCCAAGAACAATACATAACACCCTCCTCCAGAGTAAAATCTAAGTATTGTTTTTGGGATTTTTATAGGATATTTAGCATTTAAAAAATGCTCCACTATCTGTCTGTTAGCTAGTTATGCACCAGGTCTAAAAATGTATTTTAGGGACCAGCAGTTAGCATAATAACTATGTCACTGGACTCCCATGTAGTTGACTGCGTTTGAGTCAACTGCGACCCGGAGGCTTAAACTCACACTGGGCGCGTGTGTGTGGGTGCCCAAAATCCCGAGAGGAGAATGGAGGAGAAGGGATTATGACGTGGCCATCCCCCATGGGGGGGGGCTTTCTCGCCTTCTGTCTCTCTGCCTCTCTCTGTCTTTCTGGTGAGCACACACACCCTATAGCGAAAACCTCTCCCCCCAAAAAATGTATTTTAGAAAACAGTACCTGCTGCATTTCTGGGGCTTTGCTTACTCTTAAGGGCCGCAAGTATTGGTTGGAGTTATTTGATTATTACTTGACTATTTACCACTTTTAACTCTATTCCTTTCATCCTTTGTTAAAAAGTGTTCACTTTTGGGGAACCAGCAGTTGGCGTAATGGCTATGTTGCTGGACTCCCACATAGTTGACCGCGGTTCGCGTCCTGGACCTGGTGGCTTAGAACTCACGCTTGGTGAGTGTGCGTGCGTGCCCAAGATCCCGAGAGGAGAATGGAGAAGGGATTGCGGTGTGACCATGCCCCCTGGGGGTGATTTCTCGCTTTCTGTCTCTGTGTCTCTCTCTGTCTGTCTGGCGAGCGCACGCACCCTATAGCGAAAACCTCTCAAAAAAAAAAAAAAGATTAAAAAAAAAAGTGTTCACTTTTGCTTTCTCCTATATCCACATGCTGTTCTTACACCTCTCTAATGCTTCTAGATTCCTTCCCATGGCTCCTTACACTGTTCCATTGTCACATCCCCCATGGGATCCCTTTTTACTCTGTGTAAGCTAAGCTCTATCCCTTCTATTCCCTATTGGGGAAGGAATCAGATTTCTTTTTGGTCCCAAGTTGGCCTCATAAGATCATTTCATTACCCACTTCCTACAGGACCAGCAGTTAGCGTAATGGCTATGTCGCTAGACTCCCACGTAGTCGACTGTGGTTTGAGTCCCAGACTTGGTGGCTTAAAACTCATGCCGGGCACATGTGCATGCATGCCCAAGATCCCGAGAGGAGAATGGAGGAGAAGGGATTGTGGCGTGGCCATCCTCCCTGGGGAGTGATGTCTTGCTTTCTGTCTCTCTGTCTCTCTCTGTCTGTCTGGCGAGCGCACGTGCCCTATAGCAAAAACCTCTCAAAAAAAAAACAAAAACCCACTTCCTTACAGTTTGAGTACATACCATGTACTCCCATTGCAAACCCCAAATCATAATAGTTATGGGTCCACAGTATGTCCAAATCATCTTTCAAGTACCTAGAAGCCTAGCTCATTGTCTTCCTCACAGCGTGAACCAATAATGCATGTTCTTTGAAATTACCTAGTAATTTCAAATCACATCATTGATCATGGGATCCTAGACTCTGACTCTTTTATTTACTTATATGTAAGGACTCTCAATGCCTCCATTTGAATTCTCATATTGTTCAGTTTATTTTCTATCTTTCCTACAGAAGACAAACAATTGATCTCTTTAATTGTATGTCCAGCAACCAATTGGAAAACTCTGCTCCAATGGCCTTTAGCATTTTAATCTAAACGTGTTCTAAGCGAACCTCTTTTTTTTCTCCACCAAAATCTATTTATTCGTCAGAGTTTTCTTTTGGTGAATGATATTACTTAGTCTATAAAATTGTTAATATTGGAGCAATTCCAAACTAATGTCTCTTTTTGATGCTGATTATGCTGATTTAACCTCAGAAACGTCTCTCACCATGACCTCTCCTCCTCTGCCTCACTGATTTAATATAGTATAATAGCCTCCTAAATCAGACTCTCATCAACTCTCTCACTAACAGTCCACCTTTCACTCCACATAGCCAGGACTTCTTTCTAAAAAAAAAAAGATAAAAATGCACTGTTCGCTTGCTTTAAAGCCTGTACTGGCATCTGACCTGGAGATAAAGTCCAACTTCCTAATGTGGTAAATCAGGTTCTTCATAATCTGACTTCATCAAAGCAGGTGCTTCATAAAACCATCTGATAGCCCAGAGGCATCTTTCCAAAACACCATTTATATGTCACTAGACAATTTGTAAGTTTGCAGGAACTCCCAGTGCTGCTTGCCTTACATCTGAACTTTTCACTGGCTTCTTCTAAGCTCTCTGTCTCCTTCTTACCTCCAACTCTTCCTTCTCATCTTTCATTGTACCCTATGTGGCCTTTGTGATCATTCCTCACCCCCACCCAGATTTCTTGTTTGCTCCTGTCTGAGTCTTCTCTTAGGCTGCACCCTCTTCCTGGACTGATTTCTTGACCTGTTGCCCAGTCACACCCTTCTCTTTCAAAACACACCTCCTCCCCGAAGCCTTCCCGAACTAAGCCCACCTGGCTCTCATCTCATGTTCTTTGCAGATTCCTATGAGCACTTTGGTATTTAATTCCTCAAAACTATACTAATTCACAGTGAAGGCATTTTCATGTTCTGTCTTGCCCATTAAAATTCCCTGTGGATAGAAATTTTGTGCTTTTTATTCCATCAGAAGTGCTCCCCAACCCCCAGTGCCTAGCAGTATCTAGTCCCTAGGCTCCATCTAGTGTAGAAAGTGGGAGCACTCCAAGTATGCTTGAGTGCTTGAATGCTTTTAAAGAAACATAACTACCCATGGGCAGTTCTAAAAGAGTTGAAGAACTTTGATCCAGCCGAGGAATAGATATACATTTATATTTTCTCTATCTCTCATCCCTACCACCAGAGGACATTGCTTTCCAGAAGTGAAGTCTCCAAAAACACCAGATCTAGAATCTTGTGAACTTTCTCCAATCCTCTTTAGACTCTGGGCTTAGCAGTTTCACTAAATATGTTTAGGATACCTTGACCTGCACTAGCTTATGCTTAAGACTACATCTGGTTTTGCATTCACCATGTCCTACCTTTTCTATTCATGATTCAGACACCACAATCACTGCTAAGTCACACAGAGGAAACACAGAACATTCTCCAATTTTGATATTAAACATTGCTAATGTTCACTGAGAACATAGAGGGACTTCAGTTGTGGTTATGCTACATCGAAAACCAAATATGTTTTCTGGAGAGAAGAGAGGGACCACTTACTCAGGGTTGTTCTGGTCACCAGCTTGAAGTGATGAAGCTCCTCAAACATTCTCTTGGAGATCTTCTCAATATGGAAGTGCTGGAGGATGCCTGGGGCCAAGCAAAAAGTGGGGCAGGTGGTCAGGAACTATCTGGAACCACCAACCCCTTTTTCTGCTTGGGTTGAGCATATCATCTCATTACTGAGGCTTAGGACTATTGAGCTGGACTATATAATGTGCTTAACCAGAAACTTGGATGGATCAAGGGTTATAATTAACTCCATTTGTTTCCATGGCTCACTGGCCTCCCTTTGGCTTCTCCAGGGGATAGAGATAAGGGAGATAATGCTGTTGACTATGGGAGCTCCTCCTAGGGAAAGCCACATGGAATCAAGCGTGGGTGCTGGTTGGAGCTTCTGCAGCCAAAGGCAGTATTAGAAATTCTGCCCTTGCCTCAGATCTGGGCAGACTATGGCCCTGCCAAACCACTGGGCCGCCTTCCTGGCTAAGCAATAAGAATCAGCAGAAGGACTGCAGGCAGGTTGTTTGTGTAAATGGAGAAGCTGCCTCTGTTCCTGAACTCACTAAAAAGCATATTTTCCTTTGGGAAATATTCACAGGTTCTTTAGGGTTTCCTTATTGGAAAAAAAAAAGGCAGTTAAAATAAAGTTCTATAGTCTCAACCCTTCATGAATAGCTTTTATCAGAAAAATAGGTAAACAACTGAAAACTGCCTCATAGTTAAGAAGTAGCCCACTTAATCCTTAAGGGGTCTTATGAGGTAAAGAAGATGAACTCTTCTTCTCTCCCCACTAAGCACAAACCTTGATAACCCAGCACTGTGAACAAGAGGCTACTTATATGCTATATTATCAAGTTGAAAACCATCTGCAAACCTCTATAGGGTGAGAGATGTGAAACATTTAATAGTGGGCACACTGCTGGGAAGCCAACAGACTGGTGCCTGGTCCAAGATGACCAGTTATGGACAAGCTAAGGAGTTAGAGATGAAAAAATTAGCATTCCTAGATATAGAAAAAAAACCCCACACCATACCCAACAAAGATGTACAACTATTATATGTAAATTAGAAATTATAATAAAAAGTAACATAAAAATAAGCATGGAAAAGAAGCATGTATGTTCTAGCATTTTGTTTTTGAGAGTTTATTTATTTATTTATTTATTTTGCTGTAGGGTGTGTGCACTCACTGGAGAGACAGAGAGATAGAAAGTAAGAAATCATCCCCCAGAGGGGTTGGTCACTCCACAGTCCCTTCTCCTCCACTCTTCTCTTGGTATTTTGCACACGCACACATACATATCTAGCATGAGTTTTAAGCCACCGAATCCAGGACTCAAACCACGGTCAACTACATGAGAGTCTAGCAATGTAACCATTACACCATCTGCTGGTCCCTATTCTAGTTTTGTCTGTTTCTTTCTTTCTATTTTTGAGATATTTTTGCTATAGAGTGCATGTGCTTGCTGGAGATACAGAGATACAGATAGACAGAAAGAAAGAAATCACCCACTGGGGGGATGTCCATACCACAATCCATTCTTCTCCATTATTCTCTCGGGATTTTGGGCATGGACACACACATGCCTAGTGTGAGTTTTAAGCCACTAGGTCCAGGACTCGAACTGTGGTTGGTCATGTGTGAGTCTAGCATCATAGCCATTACGCCATCTGCTGGTCCCTCTAGCATATTTTTAAGTGGTAGAGAGGAACACATTTTAAAGAATGAAAGGTTTTTTGTAGCGAGAGTAAAATAGTCCCATGAATATTGGGGCAGTATTTCTCAAACTATGGTCTGAGTACCACCTGTGTTAGAATCACCTGGCTGTTTGTTAAACATGCAAGTGTTCAGACCTTACCCAAGGTCTACTGAATTTGCATCTCTAGGATGGAATAGCTGCATTTTAAACCAACTCCTTGTACAATGCTGAAGCATACTAGTTTCAGCACTCTTGAACCTTATGAGAGAGCCAATTGAAAAAGAATGTGTATTATTTTCCAATTAAAATTTAATGTCAGGGCCAGCAGATGGCATAGCAATTATGTCACTGGACTCTCACATGGCCGACCATCCTGGACCTGATGGCTTGAAAATTACTCCAGGTACATATGTGTGAGTGCCTAAGATCCTGAGAAAATGGAAGAGAAGGGATTGAGGTATGGTCATCCTCCCAGGGGGTGATTATTCACTTTCCCCTCCTCTCTCTATCTCTCTGGTGAGCACACAAACGCTCTAGCAAATTAAAATAATAATAATAAATAATAACACTCTCCCAGATAATTATGATGTATACTCACAGTGAGAACCAGCTTTGGTGGTATGAGAAAGACAGTCTTGGGAACCTCAATGGTCAATACTTAATATTTAGCATAGGCCCTGGTTAAATTTGAAAATCCATGATAACAACCGTGTTAGCTATCTGTTGGTTTCTAAGCAATCAAGTAAACTTCTGACCCAAACAATGGAACAGGTTGAAGGAAAATTAAGTCTTCCTTTTCTTTCTGTAGCAACTAACTCCCTCCCCCAGTGCTTATAAAGACAAGAAATTAATGTTGTCTTGCTCACCCTTTCTAATGGTCCAAACGTGGACCTCTACCTGAGGTGGTCTCTCAGTCTCCAGTGCTATTTTTCTGGTGGTCTCCCCATCTTCCATGAACACAGACTCATACACGGGCATTGTTTCTTCTCCACAAAAGTAGCCTTTGCTGTCAAAGTTTTGGCTTGGAAGTTCTTCTGGAATCAGGAAATAAGTAAAGTTTTGTCATGGTTTTCTTTTTTCTTTAGAGAGATTGTATTCCTATAGGGCATGTGTGCTCACCAGAGAGACAGAGAGAGACAGAGAGACAGAAAGTAAGAAATCACTTCCCAGGGGAATGGCCATACTGCAATCCCTTCTCTTTCATTCTCCTCTTGGGATTTTGGGCATGCACGCATATGTGCCGAGCATAAGTTTTAAGCCACCAGGTCTGGGACTCGAACTGCTGTAGACTATGTGGGAGTCCAGTGACGTAACCCTTATGCCATCTGCTGGTCCCTGTCATAGTTTTCTAAAATTAGAAGTGAACTTCTCCATTTATCTATCTCATTATTTATAACATTTCACAGTTATCAAAGTGGATAATCATTCAGAAGATTTTTACAGAGACAAAAATTCCACCCATATTTTACTAGTTCAGCTTAAGCTGCCCCTAGAACAGCCACAAAATCACAAAGGAGCATTTTTTTTTAGCAAAGTCCATCTTTTGATATAAGCCATACTTCTGTAGAACACTGACCCAGAAACTTTATTGGATCCCCCTACTATTGTCAATGAGGAGTAGACTTCCATGAGAAAGAAGAATATGGCCAGGTACAAATCTCTTTGGCATTTAAGGAAACAGGATTTTCCATACTGGGTTGGTCCAACTTGGTGTTGCCAAGAGAGGCCTAGGGAATGGGCTGACAGAGGTTAACTTCCCTGACATCGTTTAGACATACTTAGAAAACACTCATGACACTCATTTATGTGCATATACTTGCCCAAAGGATCTATCCAAATTGGCTTGACATTTCTGAATGCTCTTTGATTTGTTTGCAAGGGGAACGATAATACCGGATCAACACCAGTGCCAAAACCTAGATGTCAGATTAGTCATATGCATGCAATGCCAAATGAATGGTTTGGAGACACAAAAATTTGGTTAAATCCCTCAACTATGGATCATTTAATGTGTAAGCTAAACTGTTGCGTTTCCGCTTTCAGGCATAAAGGCACTAGGCTCCTAATACTCTGTATTCTACTCTATTCTCCTCTCCTCAGTTCCCTACTAAAACCCATTTCTCCTGGTTAGTTAGCCTGAGTTAAGTTTCATTGCTGACTTCATAATTAGCACTCTCTTAAGCTGCATATTTAAAGTGTACATTCAAGTCAGTAACAATAAAGAGAAGACTTGGATATCCTTAAAACTGAATATGTGAAGAAGCTATCTGCAAGAATATCTGAATTGTTCAGGATGAATCCGTTGTGGGTTGAGTGCTTTGGATCTGTGACTCTAATTAGGGAAACTTACTGTTAAGCAATCAGATGCATTTGGATTAGAAGTGGTAATCAAATTGCTATTGTAAGTCTCTTGCTGACCTGATTGGCTTTCCTGCCCTACAACCAGTTAGCATTGTAAGGACAAAAACCATAGTCTTCTCTCACAATTCCATGTTGGATTATGCAATTTGTGGATTATCCTCGAATCAAGCTTCCTTTCTCCTTTCGTCCTTCTTTTTAGCTATTTAATTACATAGTGGGACAGTCTTTTTGGTGATATGTTAGGTAATTATGGGATATGTGCCAGAACTTTTCAAGTTGAGTGGAGAGAGGGAGGAAGCCACCTAGTGTACAGGGACTGCTATATGTTCTATTATCACCTTTAGAATGAGAGCTGAGTTCATTTCTTTTTATTTATTTATTTTTTTTGAGAGGTTTTTCACTATAGGGCGCGTGTGCTCACCAGACAGAGAGAGACATAGAGACAGAAAGCGAGAAATCACCCCCCAGGGGGGATGGTCACACACGCCACAATCCCTTCTCCTCCATTCTCCTCTCGGGATCTTGGGCATGCATGCACACGCGCCCAGCATGAGTTTTAAGCCACCAGGTCCGGGACGCAAACCGCGGTCGACTACGTGGGAGTCCAGCGACATAGCCATTACGCTAACTGCTGGTTCCCGAGTTCATTTCTTAAACATTGCCCACCAGCTTAACATTGGCTACAGCTATGATTGACATACGAAATCCATGGTGGCACTGGAAGTACTCATAATACGCTAAAAGTTCTCCCATTATCCTGAAAAATGGCTCCACATCACTACTTTCTCCTCTCCAACAATTTGACCAAAGGGATCTATGAACAACGAACCCTCATTAGTGACTCAACCCTGGCTGACAACTGAAAATAATAAATTAAAAAAAAAAGTAGTTTGTCCTTAGATCTACCTATTCAGCAATATCCTCCACTTTCCACAATCTTCACCTCAAGGTGCTTTTTGATAACTCCACGTTTACCTTTTTAATTTCCTTCCAGGAAATCATGCCATAGGTGAAGTCATTTTTAGCCAATCTCACTTCCCACAAAAATGCTTCTGTTCTGAGCTCTTCAGAACTACAAAATTGAGACACCGTTCTTTGTGGAAGTGGTGATGATTGATGAAAGAGATGTATGAGAGAACTTCAAAAATTTGTGGAAAAATAGAATTTAAGTACCAGTTTATTTTGGTGCAAAAATAATTTGATATCTATTTTTTTTCATAGTACACATTTCCTGTGAACTTTTTGAATAACCCTCATATTATCCCAGCCCAGAAAACTTTTGCATCTTAGCAGGGGCTTTGTATGCCTTAAACAAAATGAATATTTAATTGCAAGAACTCCAAATACTGGGGTTGTAGTAGTGGGTGTAAGAAGTGAGTTAGGGAACCTTAAAGAGGCAGAAATTCTATCCAGCCCTCTAGGTAGTCATCGAAATGCCAAGCAAAGCAAGACCAGTCTCTATCAGAGCAAAGGGGAAAGAGAGAAGTGAAATTAACATCCTTTATTTGGGCCCTAGTTTGTTACAGAAGGAGACTGCTATCATTTGCTGCACCAAAATTTTGGCTGATCATCTATGCATTTTATTATCTCTTTTCCCTTATCAAAAAGAACTGAAAATGCTCTTTGTTCTTTCAATCTTCTTGTCTCAATCTCTTGCTCCTTTTCTTTTTGTCATTTTTTAAGAGACAGGCTATATCATGATCATCTCATTTCTCACCCTTTCACATCATTCAGGATTGTACTCCAATATCACCTCTTTAGAGAAGCCTTCCTTGGTTCCTCTTTTGAAAGTGCTTCCTGTACCTCATTTACTACTTTCTGACCCTGTTTGGGTTTTCTTCACAGTACTCATCACAATGTAAAATTTCTCTACTTATTTGGGTTCACCATTTTTCTTCTCCACGAGAATGTGGGTTTTAGGCCTTAGTTTTATTATCAATTTGTATAATTCTTGGACAAGTCATTTTATATGCATCCGTTTTCTTTAAAAGAGAAATAATATAATCATACAATTTTGGTGTTGGAAAAGAGCTTAGAGATCAATCATTCCAAACTTTTCATTGTACAAATAAGGCTGATGAGATCCAGAGTGGATTCTGCTTATTTCCAAGGTCATATAATGACTTATATTCAGACTAGAACTCAAATCGCCTTCCACCATGACACACCTGTCATTCTGTCTCAAAAGGGTAGTAGTTGTGATTGTGCTTTGATGAGTTAAGTAGTGATAGAAATAAAAGGTTTTGTTCTTACTGTTCTTCCAAATAATCATGATAACCTGAATTCTCTATTAGAAAAACAAGGGTAAGTTCAGTTCCACGTTTAGCACTACATGGAAGGTGTGGTACACTCAAGCATATCTCCAGTATATTTCTGAATAATAAATTTCTTCCAAGTAACCATCTTATCGTTCCTTTAAAGAGAGGAAAGAATTCATTATTATTAGAACTATTATTATAATTATATGACAGGTTGATTATGTTTCTGATGCTCAAAGAAAGTTGAGAAGGATTATGTGGGGATCTCAGTCAACCAAAGGCAGGGCCTCCAACCAACGCACCTTTTGCCTTTTTACCTGGACACACCTTGCAGCACTTCCCATCTATTTTTTGAGGATATTTGCAGGGGTACCGATTGGGGCAGTGGATTTTCTTACACTCTTGCTTGGTGACATTACAAGTGCACAGCACACACTCCACAATACCAAATGCCCGGAGGTTTGGATGCCAGGACTCGCCATGGGAATAGGTCTTTCCATTGGAAACACAAACTGGAAGAGAACACAGGACTAGAAATTAAAGGCTAGAGAGCTCAAATGGGTCCCTAGGCTCAGAACCCAAACCCTGAACTTCACATCTTCTCTTCTTCACATGGCTGTAGATATAGGCTTATAGAGCAGTCTCTGTGACCAAAATCAGCTTGAGCCATGTTCTACTGTCAGCAGTTATCCAGGTTCTTTGGCAGTTGCTTCTGGATGCTCACAAATGGCCTGATACATAGTAGGCAGTCCATAAATATTTTTTTAAATGGAGTACTTCAAGGAGTGCATGAAGGTGGTGTTTTGCCTGTCCTAGGCATCTGATAAGGAACCTCTAGTAGAATGTAGTGTTAAAATATGCAGTGCCATAAAAAATTTTCATGGCTTAAATGGATATGCTTCCCAACATGAAAATTTCCCAGAGATTTGCAGTCCAAGGAGGCTAGATGCAAATGCTAATGCTTTTCCCAAAAGGCCAGTTTCTTCCAGATCCTGAAGCAAATCCATTCAGAATGTCAAATGGTATGAGTCTGATAAACCAACATAGGTAGGTATGGGGCTTAATGATGCTGGAGTACTTTCTGGTGTGGGAAGGAAAGTGCTTAGATAAGCTTGAAAGGGAAAGGACCCATGCCTCGTGGTAACTTGCAGAGAGGTGGTCTTTTATGCCTCTAATCATCAGACAATTTCTTCAGTCTCCTACTTTGTAGTGGCTGTGGAGATAGGGGTACAGTGAATCACTGCCTGCTCCACAGATACCCTTTGGCAATCTGACATTTGTTGAGTAGGAAGTGAAGTCACTGCTCTATGTTTTCTGAGAGGCCTTGAAAGTACAAGCATCTGGGCTGCAGGCTGAGGGGCCCAGGAAGGGAAGGACCCACAGGAACATCCTTCCATGCAAATCGACCCAGAACATCTGGCTCCTACTGTGAAGCATAGTGCTGGGCTCCTGGATAAGAACTGCACAGGGCTGCAAATAGTAAGATCTGAAAATGAGTTCTCTCCCTTTTTGAGAGTGCTGAGACATTGTGGAGATTTTAAAACCATGACTGGGACTGGGTGTGTTTCTCATTATTCCTATCACCTCATTACACCCAGGGAGACCTGTCGGCATCCCAATCAACAACATCTCTAGGGTGGGTTGTATCACTTAAGGCGGGGCTGAAGGGGGAGAAATAGCCCCACTTGGGGCGTTTCTAGGAATTGACTGATTTGGCTGCAAGACAATGGCCTCAGAAATATGAATCATTGGGCTATTTCTTTCTCATTAACTCCACTGGGTCACATTAAGAAATATGGAGTGTTGGCTGCCTTTTCCTGTCCTTTGCAAGAGCGGCTAGAGTACTGGGCATACTAATGGGTCAATCCATGAAAGGTTTCTAAGAACCTACACTGGAGAAGTTCCTAACTGTATAATGAGACATAATAGAGAGTTGCTACCTAAACTGTGAGGCTTAGGCTTTGGAGAGGATTACATAAGACAAGGAGGATATGCTGTTCTCTCTCCTGGTCTTTCCTCTCTTCCCCAGTAACTCGCTCTGGACAATTTGATCAAGTGGAGTCATACTTTGCTTTAAGAAAATTTAGGCTGAATTCAGGTTCAAAATGGTGGCATCCTATCACTTCTTTTTGTCTTTGTCTTTTTTTTTTTTAAGAATTGTTTTACTTAACTTTATTTATTATTTTAATTTTATGAGAGGTAGATAAAGAGAGAGAGAGAGAGAGAGAGAGAGAGAGAGAGAGAGAGAGAGAGAGAGAGAGAGAGAGAGAGAGAGAGAGAGAAAGTGAGAAAGCAAGCTGCCAGGTCCGGGACTTGAACTGCAGTCGGCCAAATTGGAGTCCAGTGCCCTTAACCACCATGCCACCTGCCAGCCCCACTTCTCTTTAAATTTAACAAGGAGCCAAGTAGATTTATCTTAGCAGACTGTATCATAAGTAAGAGAGATGAGCAGAGAGTGAGCCATGCTGAGAAGCAGGGCAGGCAGGACTTCCAGTGTGATATAGCTAGATTCTCTCCTCCCCCCACCCCCTGCCAAAACATTTGTATTAAGGGAACAGTCCAGACTGAGAGTCTACATTCTGCAGTAGAATAGGGTGAGGTCAATTCTCTAGAGGGAACTCAGCCTTCTTCCACCAACAAATTCTCAAGATGATTTTTGAATCACTCAGCTGGGGAGTTGGGAGTTGGGGGTGGGGACAATTGATTCTCTAGTGAACTATAATGAAAAGGTCAGAAAAGAACTTCTGCATCCAAATCAATGGGGGCAAATGAATAAATGTAAACCATCTGGGGCTTTTGTACAATACAGAGAAAATCAGGAGATGAGTCTTTGTCCTGAAAGTGATGAGGCCCTATGGAAATTCTGAGATTTAGCATTTTCTAAGTCCATTAAACCCTACACTTTTTTTTTAAGGCTTTGAAATACTTTCTGAACAAATGAAGTCTATTGGAGGCAATTTAGGATTGGAAATCAGAATGGATCTTTACTTAGTTCATCCTCTTCATTTCATAAACTGATATAAGAATGTCTTGGAACTTAAAAATAATAAACTTCAAATAAAACAGATCAATAGTAAATATTTCCAATTCTTCCAATACACCATTTTTTTTTATTAAGAGTTTTATTTTGAATGTACTTCTAAGCCTGTAAATTTCAAAACAATTTAACTTTTTTATCTGTAATCTGAAATTTACATCTAACTAGTAACAGATGTGATCAACTAACTTTGGCTTGACTAGCTTTGTTGAGATTTATGGTAGGAGTTCTTTGTAACAGATTGTTTTTCACCCGTGTTATTCAATCATTTGGTTTAATAATTTATTACTTTTAACCCATTCAGAGAACTGCCTTTGATTTGTTTTTCTTTTAAAGGAAACAAAAACATGTTTGTGGTTTCATAAAAAGAACCAGCTGAGCTTATGCTCCAAGAGCTGGATGACAGGATACCTACAAAAGTAAGAAGTAGTTAATTATTCAAATTTCTCCTCCCGTCATCTCTGCTACTGCAGGGTTGGGAGTTGTAGAATTCTGTGCAGGAAGAAAAGGGGCCCATGGATATGTGCGGAGGGCACTACTGCCAGCTGTTAAGCTGATTGGACTGCATGCCAGTGTTAACCTGACTAGTCCTCTTGATGCTTAGTCAGGTGGTTTCTGGATTTTTCATTGGATTACTCATTTCTAAAGACAGTCTCCTCATATGCTACACACTGAAGCAGAATCATTGAGTGGGGCAAGGAATATTTGCCTTCACCCAGAGCCTCTGGGATAACAGGGGAACACTGAGGTATGAGAATTGCTATTTCTAAGGCACAGATAAGAGCTCCAGAAATGCAGTACCTTTGAAAGTTGGATGATCTACTGGAAAACGAATAACCACTCATTTTCTTAAAGACTCAAGAATTTTTCCCAAATGACCTCCAACCTCTCCCCCCCCCCGAAAGGGTTATCTGAGAAAATGTTAGATGCTACTTTCTGAGCACAAAGGGGGCTTGACTATGTTCATTTGGTTACATTTAGGGGAGTTGTAATAGTCCCCTGGAGTCATTTATCCACATCCACTTTGTAGACTTGATGGCAAGTGATCCACATATGAATATGTAATATTCATGAGGGAAAGGGTCCTTTCTCACCTCCATCCCTTTATTTATTTATTTATTTATTTATTTATTTATTTTGGAGAGGTTTTTGCTATAGGGTGCATGCGCTTGCCAGAAAGACAGAGAGAGACAGAGAGACAGAAAATGAGAAATCATCCCCAGGGGAATGGCCATGGCGCAATCCCTTCTCCTCCTTTCTCCTCTTGGGATCTTGGGCACGCACGCATACATGCCCGGCATGAGTTTAAGCCACCAGGTCTGGGACTAGAACCGCGGTCGACTACATGGGAGTCCAGTGACATAGCCATTATGCTAATTGCTGATCCCAGCTCCAACCCTTTAAAGACCAGCACTGCCGAAGTCCTAATGTGGAAGTAATACAGAAGGACACCCCTTACCTTGTCCATGCTTGTGTTTGTTATTGATGACAATCTGCACAATAGTCCCCGATGCTTGCTGGGAATCCATAAGAGCTCCCCGGTGACTTCTGGCCCCGGGAAAGCGGGGAAGACCTCCAGCCTGTCGGCTTGGTGGAGGATCATAATGAGAACGGTGGTAAGAATGCCTCTGTGAAATGACAAGAACAAAATCAGTGCAAGAAATCCAACAATGAGATGACAGAGATTGAGTTGTATACACTAGAAGCCCTTTGATGATTTTGATTTATAGTGATGAGCTCTCAGCTTAACTGCATGTCCACCTCATCAATAGCAATAGAGACATGATTATGTAAAAACAGCATTAGCAACATGTTGAGGTTTTTCTCTCTTCTTATAGAAGATCAGTCTGGATTTGCAGACAAACGCTGGTAGGCAAAAATAACCAAAAAGGTAAAAGTGTCCTTCCTACTTGCAAAAAGTCTCACATTCAGGTTTAAGAGTTGATGCAGTAGTCTGTAACACAAGACACAGTGTGACAGAGGCCACAGGGAAAGTATAAAGTGTTGTGCAAATTAGGAAGAGAAAGAAAGTTTCTAATGGGGAAGTCCTTATGGCCTGAGTCATGAAGGGTAGGGAGGCATTTTACAGGCAGAATTTGTGGAGAATATTCCAGGCAGAGGTTTCCAAATTGAGAAGGTGTAACAGAGAACATAGAGTCCATAAAAGGGAACAGTTAAAGGATAACATTCCAAAAGTGAATTGGAGCCAGATCATGTAGGACTTTAAATGACAGGCTAAGGGGTGAGGACTTTATTTGGTAAGCAATAAAGGTGGGCGGGGGTGGGGTGGGGTGGAAGAATTTCATGTTTGTTTTTTTTTTTTTTAAGTAAGGAAATAATCAAAACTGTATTTCAAAGCATGGAACAGTGATATGTGTAGGGTGAACTAGAAAGGAGGAAAAAGCTGAACATAAGAATAGTCTCCTTAAAATGTACTGAGACTCTAAATGCAAGCAATGGTATTCATCAGAGCACAGATACCGTAGCTGTTTAAGAATTGGCAGTACATGACAGCATTAAAACGTATTCACAATCACAGACTTTGTCTTGTTTACTGCTATATCTCCAGTGTCTACAACAATGTCTAGTATCTACAAGGTGCTCATTAAATACTTCTTAAAATTTTATTTCTTCTATGAGCAATAGAGAACAGAGAGACAGAGTATACTCCCAACAGAATTCTGACACTACGATTCACCCCCAGCTATAGCCAGCCCTAGATCATGGGAATATATATGCCCAGGGAAGTCTTGCATGTGAATCCAGAACGTCCCCATGTAGGTCAACGTCACAGAGGATTGCATTTTACTGCTGCACCACCATCTGACCCTGCAAATACATGTCACATGAATGAAACTATGGTACCTAAAGAAACAGTCTAGTGTAACAAATAATCTAACCATTGTTTTTTCAGTGAGTATTCAAGATATATGAAGAGCTCGAAGAGCTCACTATTCTGCTGCCCACTCCTCTTCCAGGATCTGTGATAGGTCAAAGGCAGAGGAGAATCAAAAGAATGAAGAATGCAACTTTAAGGATTAAAGTCAAATAACAATACTTGTGTTTTAGAGACAATTTTAAGAGGTGAAGTCTTTAGCAGACAATTATAAGAAATAACCTTATATTCAGTGATAGAATAGCAAAAAGACCGCTATGGGATCTTCTGACTCCACCATTACATAAACATTTATTACAGTTATGTGCTATAGACACTCCTGTTGCAAATAGAGCACTGGGAACTTTTATTGCTCTCTTAGTGGAAGTGAGGACACTGAAAAGAAGGGGAAAGCAAATAGGAGCTGGAGTAAGAAGATGTTTTGTATCCTTTTAAAAGAGAGCTTTATACTATATACCTAAGAAGAGCACATGTCCGTACTTTGCTATAAAGATTCACACAAATAAGAATTTGCATCAATCTATGAACATGTACATGGACAAGATTCTTAGTGCAAATATTTCTCATTCCTACAGTGGCTCATATGTCTTTTTCTACCATAATCTGCATAGGCCATTACAGATTGTCCTTTCTGGAGTTTGGCAAAGTTTTGTCAATGAAACACAGAGAGGATAGTTTTGCTGATGGGTGTCCCACTGATGGTAAAAGAAAGTTCAACAGAAATAGAATTAGAGAGGGAAGGTTGCTGACTGGGGATAGGCTGCAAGTACAAGAAGTTCTCTGATTTATGATGTGAGCACAAAATGAAAAGCTGTTCTTTAGCACCAGGGACTGAGACCCTGGACATATGATAAGGATAGAAAATGATTCAACTTCTTTGGTTAGGTTTATTCCTAGGTACCTTATACTTTTTGTGGTTATTGTAAATGGGATTACTTTCTTCAATTCTAACTCAGTCTGACTGTTGTTAGTGTATAGAAATGCTGTAGATTTTTGTATGTTGATTTTGTATCCTGCCACTTTACTGTAGTCATTTATCACTTTGAGGAGTTTTTATGTAGATTCCTTGGGGTTTTCTATGTACATAATCATGTCATATGCAATTAGAAATAATTTCACTTTTTTTGCTACTTGAATAAGCCTTTTATTTTATACTCTTATCTGATTGCATTGACAAGGACTTCCAGTACTGTACTGAAGAGGAGTGGAGAAAGTGGGCAGCCTTGCCACAAAAAGTATAAGGTACCTAGGAATAAACCCAACCAAAGAAGTCAAAGACCTCTATAAGAGGGACCAGCAGATGGCCTAACAGTTATGTCATTCGACTCCCATGTAGTTGACTGTGACTCGAATCTTAGACACAGCAGTTTAAACTCAAACCGGACACATGTGTGTGCAAACCCAGGATCCTGAGAGGAGAATGGAGGAGAAGGGATTGAGGCGTGGCTATCCCTCTTGGGGGGGCTATTTCTTGTTTTCTGTCTCTCTATTTCTCTTTGTCTCTCTGGTGAGCCCACACACCCTATAGCAAAAGTCTCTCTAAAAACAAAAACAAGAACACCTCACATGGAAAACTAAAAAATGAAATTAAAAATGACACAAAAAAGTGGAAAGACATCCCACGTCCTTGGATTGGAAGAATTAATATAATCAAAATGTCAATTTCACCCAAATTAATCTACATATTTAATGCAATTCCAATCAAATTATCAGGGACACTCTTCACAGATCTAGAAAAGAAATCATAGAATTTGTCTGGAATAATAAAAGCCCACATATTGCGAAAGCAATACTGTGCAAGAGTGGAGTTAGAGGCATCCCACACCCTGACCCCATAATATATTATAAAGCTATGATAATCAAAACAGCATGGTACCGGCACAAAAACAAGCATGTAGACCAATGGAACATAATAGAGACCATAGAAATAAACCCCAAAACATATAGCCAACTGAGTTTTGACAAAGGGCACCAGGCAATCAAGTGGGGAAAGAAAAATCTCTTCAGCAAATGGTGCTGAAAAACTGGGTATCCACCTGCAGAAAGATGAAACTGGACCCCTAACTCTCACTATTAACAAAAATAAAATAAAAATGGATCAAAGATCTAAACTTAAGACCTCAAGCTATAAAACTACTGGTGGAATATACTGGAAAAACTCTTGGAGACCTTAGAGTAGGCAGACTTCTTAAATAGGACTCTCAAAGCACAGGCAATAATCCCAAATAGAGACAAGTGGGATTACATCAGGATAAAAAGCTTCTGCACAGCAAAGTAAACAATAATTAGAATGAATTAACAACACTTGGAATGGAAAAATATATTTGCAAACTATGCCTCAGACAAGTGACTGATAACCAGAATTTTTAGGGAACTCAAGCAGCTCACAGCCCCCCCTCCCCAATGACCAATCCAATTAAAAGATGGGCAAATGAGCCTTAGACAACTCTCTAAGGAAGGCACATAAACAGTCAAAAAGCATGTGAAAAAATTCTCAGCATCTCGTATCATAAGGGAGATGCTAATCAAAACCATAATGAGATACCACCTAACCCAGTCAAAATGATTAAGATTAAAAAAAAAATAACAAAGAATAATTAGTGCTGACAAGGCTGTGAAAAAGGAACTCTCCTACCCTGTTGGTGTGAATATAAATTAGTACAACCACTGTGGAGAACAATATGGAGATTCCTCAAAGACCTACAAAGAGAACTACAAGATGATCCAGCAATTGCACTCCTGGGTATCTACCCAAAGGATAGGAATGCACTCAGTCAAAAAAAATTGCATATACATGTTTATTGCAGCATTATTCATGATTGCTAAGACATGGAACCAACCCAAATGTCCACCAACAGATGAATGAACTGAAAAAACGTGGCATATATACACTACAGAATACTACTCGGCCATAAAAAAAAAATGAGATCCTAACAATTGATAGAAAGTGGACAAATATGGAACTTCGCTCTTAAGTGATGCAAACCAGACTTTGGCAGAAACTGAAATATTGGACAACATAAAGGTATAGAGAGCAACTGTGGATACCAGAGACAGTGCAGGAGAAGGGTGGGAAATGGCAGATGGTGAGCGAGAGGGAATCAAAGGGACAAAAAAAGAAGTAAAACAGTGAAGAAACACAAAATGGAAAACTTTCTGTTGAAGATAGTAGGTATGTGGTCAAATGATGTATAGTGATAGATTGTTCAAAACAATAATAAGAATAATAAAATAAGATTTAAAAAAGATGATAGGTATGGTAATATTTTTGATTGAGCCAATATTCAGTGTATTCTGGATGGGAAAATTTATTTTGTATGCTGCAATGATACACAGTGAATGAATGTAAAATAAATAAGTAAATAATTTATTTTTTTTTTTTTGGAGAGGTTTTTGCTATAGGGTGCATGCGCTCGCCAGAAAGACAGAGAGAAATCGGGAGACA
>NW_006204851.1:931366-943362 GCF_000334495.1 Tupaia belangeri chinensis
AACATCCTGGCTGCAAGCCCTTCTCCTCCATTCTCTTCTCGGGATCTTGGGCACACATGCAACATGAGCCCAGCGTGAGTTTAAGTCACTGCGTCCGGGACTCAAACCACAGTCGACTACATGGGAGTCCAGTAACATAGGCATTACACTAACAGCTGGTCCCAATAAATAAAAATTTTTTAAAAGAAAATAATTCAAGACAAAAAAACCCAAAAACCTCAGGAATTTGATCATAGATCAACCAGCTGTTCAGGACTTCATCTTGTTGAAGTCTTATTTTATATATGAAACTGAGGCCAGGAATGACAAAAAAGTGGGGTGAAGAGAGATTAAGAAGAATAGAAAGAAGAAGATGAAAAGGAGAAGGAGGAGAAGTGTGAGAGAGAATGTCCAAACTCAGTTGTCCACAAATACTTGGCTAAAAGTTGCTCTGAAGAGAGGTTCTTTCAGGTATAGACATCCTTTTAGCTAGTATTCACAACCACACATACCACTAGTTCTACCTTGATTGCACACTAGAATTACCTGGGGAGCTGTAAAAAATTCTGATGCCCGAGTCCCACCTCCAGGGGTTTTCATGTAATTGGTCTCAGATGAGGCTTGAGCCTCAAAATTTTAATATACTCCCCAGGGGGTTCAAATTTGAAACAAAGGTTGAGTATCACTGACATAAAGGATTTTGTTTCAAGGCTGGGAGGTAGGGGATGGTGGTATATGATTTTTTTGATTTAAGAGTAATGGCTTTTTTAGAGTTGCTTCCCTAAATAAATAAAAATGGCTTACTGGGGCCATTCTGACCTTGTAATTTAGAGCAAAGGAAAACAAAACATTAACACCTTGGAGTTGTAAGTTAAATTGGAGTTCATCTTAAAAATAAGCTGCAGGCTCACTTGAGGTGGTACAAATGGTAAGGCACTACTGCATGAGGCTAAGGCCCCACAGGAGGCCTGGGTTTGAATTATGGACCAACTGAATGGGGACGGGCACTGTAGTGTGTGCCTATAATCCTAGCTAACTAGGCACAGGATCACAACAGTGAGACCCTATCAAAAACCTCTTTCTGTCTCTCCCTCCCTCTTCCTCCCTCCCTATCTCCCTTTATCTCTCTCCCTTTCCCTTCCTCCTCTCTCTCTCTCTCTCTTAAACATTAAGTAAATAAATAAATAACCAGCTGCAAAAAGGTTGTTCAAGAAAGTAGGTCAAAATCAGTTAGAAATGACTATCTATATAAGCTATGTATTATTTTGCTCAGAATTTTGGTGTTTTTAAAATTTACTTACTTGAAGGACTAAAAGATATTTCAGGCTTTTGGGGAGATTTTAAAGCAGTTCTTTTCGGTGTTCCTTACATGTTCTAAAGTCTAAGAGGATCTTATTGCAGAGACAGGAAAACATCAGAGTCCAAAAAGGGCCTTAAAAGAGCCTTCATGGTTGTGGTATTATACTATAGATTTGCAATATATTACCACTGGAGGAAACTGGGCAAAGGGCACATGGGATCTCTCTGTATTATCTCTTACAACTCCAAGCAAATTTACTGTTATCTCTAAATAAAAAGCTTAATTTACAAAATATCTTCAGGGTTTGTCCTGTAGTGCAGTGGTTAAGGGCTGTGCATAGGGAGCCAGATCCTGCATGGCTGACCACAGTTCAAATCCTAGCCTGGAATTAGATTGGATAGAGAAATGGAGAAGAAAGAATTGAGCTGTGGCCCTACCCCATTGTGTTCTCTCTCTCTCTCTCTCCTTTCTCTCTCTCTCTCATACACACCCTCTGACAATAACAAAAGTGTCTTTAGGAGCCGGCAGGTGGCATGGAGGTTAAGCCACTGGATCCCACACGGCCGGCTCCATGGTTTGAATCCTGGCTTGAAAATCATGCCGGGCACATGTATGTGTGTATGTGTGTGTGTGTGTGTGTGTGTGTGTGTGTGTGTGTCTAAAATCTCAAGAAGAGACTGAAGGAGAAGGGATGGCAACATGGACAAATACCCTAGAGGGTGATTTATCATTTTCTTTTCTTTTTCTCTGGTGAGTGCATGTACCCTATAGAAAAAACAAAGACAAAAAATGTCTTCAGGATGTATTCTAATACACATGTTTATGAAAACATACCTCAGTCACTACTAACCTAAGGCTATCCCTGGCTTAAAGACACTTAGGCCAGTTTACTTCTTGAACCATTGGTTCTGACAATGTGAATGAGATATGGATTTTTATCCATTTCATGTTGCTTCTATTCCAAACTCTTCCATTTTTCTAATGGTAAATTTTGATGTAATCTCTTGGGGGTCAAAATCAGATATTAGCTATTGTCAAAAACAAAATTATGCTTGATTTCACGTTTTGGCTTTTTACTTGTGCTTACTATTCTCTCTCCACATACCAAACCTTCCCCGCTAATACACACACATCACACTCTCCCTCAATAGCATGAGGGCCAATTCATGTGAAATTATGACCTGGAAACCAAACAAACAAACAAAAAAACTGTTTTAGGTTTTTGTAATAAAGGAATCGTGTTTGAACTACTGGTTCCCCCTCCTGTGCACTTTGTAAAACCTGTTAAGCTGATGTTTTTTTACCCAATTGGCAACTAAACCAATCAACTGTTTCTGTTGAACTCGGGTTTGATGGTTCCCTATAAACAGGAACAATCTATGAAAAGAATAGTCTAGACAGGAAACACATTGTTAAGACTACTTTGAATTCCTCCCCCACGCAGGATGTGGGACCTATAGGAGACTCAGAAGGGATTCTTCTATCTTTTCATTTGGGGCTCATTCAGAAACAAATGATAAATTTGAAGAATTTTCTCTGATTTTGAACAGATTTCTATGTATTAAAATGAGTAAAAACCTCTTCCCCACTTCCTCACCACATGTATTTCACTTCACTTCACTTTCCACACATATTTTTGGGTGCCTACTATGTGTCAGGCACATATATTTCCATTACTACAGATGCCATTTATTATTCAGATCATATCCCACAACACCTATCCCTTTTAGAAAAAAAAAGGAAAAATATTTATTTAAAATAAAGTGGAACCATTTGGTATTTTTGGTCTACCAAGTCCAAATGTTTGCTTCTAAAGATAGGTCTTGAACCCTTTTGAAAATCAGTAACTATTTTAAGGCCCAGCATTCTGTACCTAACCTCTTTTGTTACAGAGAGTACTGAATTAAGTCCAGCTCTATCACTAACAATTTAGGAAGAATAATAAAGCTAAAAGACAAGGGATGGAGTTGGAGACAATGTAAAATGATGTCAAAAAGATTAATTAATGGTACTACCAGCAAGACCTTAGGGGTGGCCACAACGATTAATGTGGGGGCACTAAATTTGGTTTAGAATGACATCTAATTGACAGTCACTGTCTAAGCTGCTCTCAACTTCTTACCACAGTAAAAAACTGGGGCTGAGAAAAAGAGGAAACTCACGACAGAATACTGAAACTGACATCATCTGCTCTCAGGATCTGGAAGAAATCTTACTAACTATAAAGCAGACAGAGCTAGATGGAGAAAATATTTCCTCAGAGTCTATATTAACCAGAAAACTTGGAAGCCCAC
Source organism: Tupaia belangeri chinensis (assembly GCF_000334495.1). NCBI lineage: Eukaryota > Metazoa > Chordata > Mammalia > Scandentia > Tupaiidae > Tupaia > Tupaia belangeri. The sequence continues at coordinate 934,940 of NW_006204851.1, forward strand.
CCTTTTTTTGCAGAATGCTGCTATTTTTGAGATGTCCATAGTGCTGTTCTCCACGTCCTCACACAATCCTTCTATATCCATTCAGAAATAGTAATGTCCAAAAAAAGAAAAAAGAAAAAAGAAAAACTGCTAGAGAATAAAGCAAATACAAATGGGTTCCATTTAATGCTGAGGCTTTGGGTTGGATGTTGGCAAGCTAGTGATATGCAAGTCAGAAGTGGTCCTTGCGATGACAAGAAAGACCAGCCTAACCAACACTGTGATGTTTGTATTGGTCATTCTGTTGTGTCTCCACATCAATACCTTTCTCACACCTTCACTATCCTCAGGCCTGTACTATAATACTCTAAACTCCTGTCTTATATCTAGTTCTTACTGAGAACTAATTCCTAAAGTTTTAGAGAAGCATTTAAGTTCTTTTTATAATAAAACTAATATGTGCTTATGAAAAAGCATCAAATAATACAGAAGAGTTTTGTTCTCTCCCCCTTCTGCCGTTCAGTTAGGGTTAGGGTTAGAACTTTTCTTATAAATCTACACACATGCACACACAATTTTTACATGAGGAAATGATCAAATAAATTTTATCCTGTACCTTGCTTTTTTACACAGTAAGTCTTGGACCTCTCCACTTTGCTTCATTTAAATATACTATATTCTTTTTAAAAATTCAGTGTCCATAGATTGGATATAATTAACCAAGTTCTCATTGTCTCCATTTGTCTTGCTTTCACAAAGACAATGAATATCCCTGTATACTATTTTTGTACAAGGGTGTGATGAGCCGCTTTTTATGTGCAATGAACAACTTTGTATATTTTTAAAAAGTCCTTCACTATAATAAACTCTTTGAATGGCACATTTCCTTTTCAAATTTTAAGAAGTTTGAAATAAAATTCTTCATAGACATATTTTTTATACAGGGATTCTATGTTAATTATTTCAAAATACAGACAAAAGGTGCTATTACTATATGAGGGAACTTGAAAAAGTTTGTGGAAAATAAAAATTAAGTACGAATTTATTTTGGTTTAAAAAAATCTAAAATCTGTGCATAATTTTTTCATAATATGCACTTTCTGTGAACTTTTTGAAGATGCCACATATGTAAGAGATACCTATTTGTGAGGCTCAGAACACTAAGGTTAGTGCTAAGAACAGACATGAGACATCGCAGAGTGAAGAGAAGAAATTTTGGCCTGCTACTTTTCTTCTCTTCCAACTATATGACTAAGCATTTAAAGTTTAGGGGAAAATTTGTACATGTCCAAAGTACCCACTGACTCCCACCAAAAAGATGTGGTGGACTACCTTACAATCCCATAGACAGTCCTCATTGTTAAGGACAGAGTTAGTGACCAGCCTTCCTTAGAGAGGATATAAAGACTTGGTTAAGTCTGAGCTAGGCGAAAGGCTGGGGTTATAGTTTCTTTGTGTTCATGTCCTGGCCCTGGTTACTAATTATACAGTGTAGTTGAATTATTATAGGTTGGTGATTATGTCATTCAAATTTGAGGAAGGTAAGAAAACTGGTATTAGAAATGAGTACTTATTTTTGAATTTGCTGGGATAGTAGCCATGGGGAGAGGAAAGCTTGACCCTGATGCTGTGGAGTGCTGTCTTATTTGAGCTATTCACACTTACTGCTTCTCTGTTGGCAGGCTGCCGGAAGATATCACCATCGGAATGTTCCCACGACAATTCTCCATCTCCTGTTTATTAAAAAGAAATAAAAGAATAATCATACATACATAGAAGGGAAAACTATCATGGTTGCGACCCAGTAACATTTTTTAATACTGTGATCCCAAAGTTTTCAAGATGTTTTTGTTCTTGTGGTTGCCCTTCAAAAGTGCCAAATGATTTCTCTGGGTGTGCCTCACTTATTAAAATGGCTTACCTGAAAAAAAAAAAAAGATCAACCCAACTAAAAGATGTGAAAATGAGCTGAATAAAATAACTCTTTAAGGAAGACATACAGCCAAAAAGAATATAAAAAATGCTCAACATCCCTCATCATGACGGACATGAAAATCAGATGAGATACCACCTAACCCCAGTCAGAATAGCTAAGATTAATAAAACAAGAAAGGATAAGTGCTGGTGAGGCTGTGGTGCAAGGGGAACTCTCCTACAACGTTGGTGGGAATGAAAATTAGTTCAGTCACTGTGGAGAACAATATGGTGGTTTCTCAAAGACCTACATATAGAACTCCATATGATCCAGCAATTCCACTATTGGGTATCTACTCAAAGGATAGGAAAATGCTCAATCAGAAAAGGGCTTGCACATCCGTTTATTGCTGCATTATTCACAATTGTTAAGACATGGAACCAACACAAATGTCCATGAACAGATGAATGGATTAAAAAGTGTGGCACATATACTCCATGGAATACGACTCAATCATAAAAAAGAAACAAAAAACAAAAAACAAAACAAGACTTTGGTATTTGATAGAAAGCAGATAAATATAGAAGATTTGCTGCTTAATAAAGCAAGCCAGGTTATGAAAAAGAGACACTGTATGTCTCCACTTCATACATACTGTCAGCACCCGATGGCTGAAACTATAGAAAGTGTATAGAAAGCATGGAAAATGGTTACAGAAACTGGAGACCATGTGGGAAGATGGTGAGAGGAAGGGAGTCAGGGGGAAAAATAGAGAGGGAAGACATTTATGAGACACAGAAATGGATGATTATCTGTTGATAATGTGTATGGGATCCTCAACTGGACTAGTGTGAAGTGTATTCATGTTGGCTAAATTCACTTGAGTTATAGTGGTGTATAGTGATTAAATGTATAAAATAAATTAAAATTTAAAAAATTTTCAACAACCACAAAAATAATAATAAATAAAATTAAATAAGCCTCTTTTTATATAGAGAGATTTTTGCTACAAGGCATGTGTGCTTCCTGGAGAGACAGAGAGAGAAAGAGAGACAGAAAATGATAAATCACCCCAAAGAGGGGATGGCCACACCACAGTTCCTTCTCGTTATTCTCCTCTTGGGATTTTGGGCACGCACTCACTAGGTCCGGGATCTGAACCATGATCGACTATGTGGGAGTCCAGATATATAACCATTATGTTATCGAATAGTCCCAGAATTAAATAAATCTTGAAAAAAAAAACAACTCTGAAGAAAGTTTCCACTTTTCAAAAACATCATCTAACAACGTTAAACAACGTTATCCATAATTTGGAAAATAATCACTTTTTACCTTAATACAGTCATCACTATCACTATTGCTTATTATATACCAGTGACAGTTAAGTATTTTGCAGGTCATATTTAACTTGTGTTTAAAGTATCTTTAAACAATGAGTTTTGAGGATCTGATCTGTCATGATTTGTTAAATTCACCATTATGTCTCTGAGACGTTATGACTTAATCTAAAAGTGAAGGTAAAACTTGCTAGAATTAGTTGTATATATAACAAGTATCTAAGACACTCTGTATTATTTTTGCCTGCCTTTCTCTGGGTCTATATGTCCCACTCTTTGGATAGCAAACCCGTATCATTTTTGTCTTCCAGAGTAACTACGGTTACAACAAATATTCTATGTTCAGACTCAAAAGTAACAAACACATAACAGATAGGGATATTCCTCTGATTATACATTAAAGATAAGGCCTCAAGGCCTAGCTGTAATGACAAAAGAAGTAGGACACTAATGCATGATTCTGGAGTTGCATTCAGGGCCTGAGTTCAGAGCCTGGACCAATCTAAAAATGCTGCGTGTGGCAGCAGAATCCTCTAATCCTGGCTAATGAGGACGCTGGAGGGTTCCAGTAGGACGAAGGTATGGTGAGATCCTGTCAAAAATAACTATTTCTATATATCTCTTTCTCTCTCCTCACCCCCTCATTAAAATAATATAAAAAACAGGAGGATAATTTCCAAGAACATTACCTCCTGTTACATATGAACAAACAAGCAGATGGTGAGAGTGTGGTCTTAGAGATGTTTGTACCACCTTAAATTAGTACTATTTAACTTTTATATATAAGCCTGAAGATAAACTTAATATTTCAACCACAAAATTCATGGGATAACAAGAAATAAAAAATGCATGAGTATTTTTTAATTGTGAAAGAATTTTTGTTTTCTTTTGCTTTTCTGTTATTTCTAAATTTTGTTTTTATGATAAGCCTGTATTATATTGATAATTATTACAGATTTTTAAAAAAATTATTATTATTATTTTATACATTCAATCACTATACATTATTTAAGTTGTAGACATAATTTACCCAACATGAACTACACCTCAGACCTGTCCAGTTGAGAATGTTATACATGTTATTATCAACAGGTAATAAACCATTTCTGTGTCCCACCAATGTCTGTTTTTCTCTATTTTCTCCCTAATTTTCTTCCCTACGCTCTCCACCTCTCCCACCCTCCTTCCACGTATCTCCAGTGTCCTTAACTATTTTTGATGTTTTTATAAAGCCTTCCAATATTTCCATCTCTACCATATAGTGTGGACAGTTGGTATAGCCTAACTTGCTTCACTCAGCAATATATCTTCCATATTCATCCACTTTATATTAAATGCCAGGGTCTTGTTGGTTTTAATGGGTTAATAGTATTAGATGTGCAAGCACTTTTCCAACTGAGTCTTTTTCTGTCCTTTACATAGATACCCAAGGGTGGAACAGCTGTATCATATGTTAGTTCTGTTTGTACATCTTTGAAAAACCTCCATATTGTTTTCCACAGTGGCTGGACCAATTTACATTCCCACAAACAGTGTAGGAGAGTTCTCCTTTCACCACAACCCTACCAACACTAATCATTTCTTGTCCTTTTAATCTGCACCATTCTGACAGGGGTTTGGTGGTATCTCATTGTGGTTTTAAACTACATCTCCCTTATAATGAGGGATGTTGAGCACAAAAATGCATAAGTATTAAAAATGTTCTATTCTGGGAGCAGCAGACGGGTAGCGATTATACCTCTGGACTACCATGTAGTAGACTGTAGTTTGAGTCCCAGACCTGGTGGCTTAAAACTCATGCCAGGCATGTGTGCGTGCATGCCCAAAATCCCAAGAAGAGAATGGAGGAAAAGGGATTGCGCCATGGCCATTCCCCTGGGGGGTGATTTCTCGCTTTCTGTCTCACTGTCTCTCCAGTGAGCACATGTACCCTATAGCAAAAATCTCTCAAAAAAGAATGTCTATTATAATTAATGTCCCAAGTTTTCAAAACTCTAAATTAAAACAGTAATTTGTTACCAGTTTAAGTAGATGATAGTACTTGCACCACTCCCCACCCCATCTGGAGACTGGTTCAAATGGCATTACTGGTCACCATGCTGCCTATGGCTGCAGGCCCTGATGTCTGGGACCCATGGCTCATTCCCCCCACCCCACTCACCTTGGGACTCTCAGAACTTCTGTGTTTTGAATAGTGTGCGTCACGCAAGGTGGGCTGCGTGATCTTTTCTTTGCTCCTGAGGTGAAGCTCATTAGCTCAGTTGGAGGTTCACCACTTTTTAGAATCAGGGAGGATTTTTGGTCACCAAGGACCTGTGACAACAGTGCAGGGTACTGCTGAGCAACAGGGAGGCAGACCAGAACACTCAAAGGTACATTGAATACTTTAGGAAGTAACGTATAAACCACCAGATGACTAGGAAAAATTGTAGAGGCACAAGAAGCATGAGTAACCAAAAAAATGTCTCTCCCCCAAGGGAAAACATTAATCTCACACCACCTGTAGAAAACACAGTGGACGTCATGAAAATATCAGATAAGCCATTCAGAATATTTATAGTGACCAACCTGAGATGCAAGAGAAAAGAGACAATGAGATCCAGGAGATGTGGAAGTCCTTTCATGATTTGAAAGAAGAAATAGACACCTTGGAAAAGAATAAGATGGAACTGTTAAGGATGAAGAATGTGATACAGAAAATTAAAACTTCCCTTGAAAGTATTAAAAGTAGATTAGATCACACAGAATATCGAATCTTGAATGTAGAAGACAAAAACTCTGACCTAGAAAAAAGTATCAAGAATATTGAGAAAACAATAAAAAAAATGAGGATAATATGTGAGGAATACTAGATACCATCAAGTGCCCCAACATTTGGATGATTGGTATCCCAGATTAGGAAGAAAATAATAAGGGCATTTATAATTTATTTCATGAAATCCTGGAAGAACACTTTCCAAACCTAGAAAGGCATTCAAATATCCTAACTCAAGAAATACATAGAACCCCTAATATAATCAACCAAAGAAGATCCTCTCCAAGGTACATCATAGCCAGACTGGCAAAAACAACAGACAAAGACAAGATACTTAAATTGGCAAGAGAGAAATGTCAAGGTACTTACAAAGGTCACCCCATCAGGCCAACATAAGACTTCTTGTCAGGCAAGGAAACAATGGGGAAATATAGTCAAAGTGTTGAATGAAAAACAATTTCAACCAAGAATACTATACCCAGCAAGATTATCTTTCATATGGGAAAAGAAAATAAAAACATTCTCGGATAAACAAAACCTGAAAGAATTTACCAACTCCAGACCAGCTCTTCAAGAAGTTCCGAAGGGAGTGCTATGCCAGAAAAATGAAAAAGTCAGATGAGCTGTTATAAGAGAACAAAAAAAACAACCAAGAAAATGGCTCATTTAATGATAGGAACACGTCTGGAAATATCGACAATAACATTGAATGTTAATGGATTAAATTCTCCAATTAAGAGACACAGACTGGCCAAATGGATAATAAAAAAAAATTTTTAAAAAAAGAAACCCTCTATCTGTTGCCTACAAGAAATGCACATTATGGATAAAGACATACATAGACTAAAAGTGAAGGGCTGGAAAAAGATACTCTGTGCAAATGGAAATCAAAAAAGGGATGGAGTAGCAATATTGATTTCAGACAAAACAGGCTTCAAGACAAAGACTATAAGAAGAGACAAAGAAGGGCATTATATAATAGTAAATGGGTTAATTCAGCAAGAAGACATGATGCTTATTAATATCTATACACCCAACACAGGAGCATCTAAATACGTGAAGGAAAGACTGCTGGAGCTAAAAGGAGAGATAGAGAGCAACACTATAATTTTGGGGGAATCTCAACACCCCTTATCTCCTTTAGACAGATCTTCTAGACAAAAAATAAGTAGAGAGATACAAGACCTAAATGAAACTATAAATAAAATGGGCTTGATAGATATCTATAGAACTTTTCACCTTAAGACCACAAAATATACATTTTTCTCATCCCGGCATAGAACCTTTTCAAAGATTGACCATATGATAGGACATAAATAAAGCCTTTACAAATTCAAAGGCATAGAAACTATATCCTGCATCTTCTCTGACTATGATGGAATTAAACTCAATATTAATTTCAAGAAACACCCTCGAAAATACAGAAACACATGGAAACTGAGCAATGTACTTCTGAATGACTTCTTAACTACTGAAGAAATGAAGTCTGAAATAAAAAAAAATTATGGAAACAAATGGTAATGAGTACATTAGTTTCCCTAATCTATGGGACATGGCAAAATCAGTCATAAGAGGAAAATTCATAGCAATTTGTGCACTTAAGAAAAAGATGAAAGGTGGCAAATAGATAACCTAACATAATGTGTTAGGGAACTGGAAAAACAACAACAACAACAACAAAATGCCAGGCAAAAAGAAATAATAAAGGTTCGAGCAGAAATAAATGAAATAGAAAATAAACAAAACACACAAAAAATAAATGAAAGCAAAAACTGGTTCTTGGAAAAGATTAACAAGATTGACACACCATTGACTAAACTGATAAAGAAGAAGAAAGAAAAAAACCCAGATAAATCAAATACATGATGAAACAGGCAACATTACAACAGACATAATAGAAATACAAAATATCATTAGAGGATACTATGAGCGACTATACGCCAACAAATATAAGAACTTGGAGGAGATAGACAAATTCCTGGATGCATGTAATCTACCAAGATTGAATCAGGAGGACACAGAAAACTTGAATAGACCCATAATAAGCCATGAGATTGAATCAGTAATAAATAACCTTCTGACGAAGAAAAGCTCAGGTCCAGATGGCTTCACTTCTGAATTCTACAACACCTTTAAGGAAGAGTTAGCCCCTATCCTATTCAAAGTATTTCTAAAGACTCAAAAGGAAGAAAACCTTCCAAATTCATTCTATGAAGCCTCCATCATTCTCATTCCCAAAAGAGATAAGGACATAATAAAAACAAAAACTACAGACCAATATCACTGATGAATATAGATGCAAACATTCTCAACAAGATACTTGCAAATTGTATCCAAAAACATTTAACAAAGATTATTCATCATGACCAGGTAGGCTTTATCCCAGGGATGCAAGGGTGGTTCAACATATGCAAGACCATAAATATAATACACC
>NW_006204851.1:944376-944943 GCF_000334495.1 Tupaia belangeri chinensis
AAAAAAAAAAAAAAAAAAAAAAAAAAGAAAGAAAAAGAAAAAAGAAAAAGAAAAAGGAAAAAAAAGAAAAAAAGAAAAATCCACCACGAAGACTGAGAAAATGTCCCCAAATTTTGAGAATAATATACGAGAAATACTAGATACAATTAAACGTCCTAACATCCGGATAATAGGCGTCCCAGAAAGCGAAGAAACTCATAAGGGCATTTATAATCTATTCCATGAAATCCTGTAAGACAATTTTCCAAACCTGGAGAGGCACTCAAAGATTAGTCCCAAGAAGTACAGAGGACCTCAAACAGAATCAACCATAGAAGAACTTCCCCAAGACACATTATAGCCAGATTGACCAAAACCACAAAGACTGGCAAGAGGAAAACGACAAGTTACCTACAAAGGGTATCCCATCAGGCTAACGGCAGAGCTCTCATTGGAAACAATGCGAGTGAGGAAAGAATGGGAAAATATATTCAAAGTATTAAGGGAAAAGCAATTTCAACTGAGAATTCTGTACCCAGCAAGTTTATTGTTCATTTGGGAAGAAAAGACATGAACTTTCCCAGATAA
>NW_006204851.1:945393-968481 GCF_000334495.1 Tupaia belangeri chinensis
ATGATTAAGCCACTATGCAGTTTATTCTAGATGGGAAATCACATTTAGTATGTTGTGATGATGCTCAGGGAATGAATGTAAATTAATAAAAAAAAATTTCAGAAGAAACATAAAACCCTATAATGAACATTATACTGAATGGTGAAAAGGTAAAACCTTTTCCACTAAAAACTGGTACTAGACAAGGTTGCCCTCTTTTTTCACTGCTTTTTAATATAGTGCTGGAAGTCCTAGCTAGTGCAATCAGAAAAGAGAGCAATATAAAAGACATTCAAATAGGCAAAGAAGACTTGAAAATATCTTTATTCGCGGATGAAGTGATGGTATATTTAGAAGACCCAAAGGTTTCGATGAAAAAACTTCTCGAAGTAATAAGTGAATACAGTAAAGTGGCAGGATACAAAAGAGACCTCCAAAAATCTATAGCATTTCTATATATGAACAACAAGTTGAACAAAATAGAGCTAAAGAAAGGAATCCCTTTTACCATAGCCACAAAATGTATAAGATGAATAAACCTAACTAAGGAAGTCAAAGACCCTTACAAAAAAATATGAAAATCTTAAAAAATGATATTGAAAAGGACATAAAAAAGTGGAAGGACATCCCATGTTCCTGGATTGGACAAATTAATATAATCAAAATGGCAATTCTACCTGAATTAATCTACATATTTAATGCAATTCCAATAAAAAATACCACAGATATTCTTCACAGATCTAGAAAAGACAATCATAGAATTTGTCTGGAATCATAAAAGACCTTGTATTGCCAAAGCAATCCTGCACAAGAAGAGTGGAGTGGGTGACATATCACTTTCTGATCCCAAGATATACTATAAAACTGTGATCATCAAAACAGCATGGTATTGGTACAAAAATAGACAGGTGGACCAATGGAATAGAATAGAGACCCCAGAAATAACCCCCAAAGCTTACAGCCAACTGATTTTTTTATAATGGATACCAGTCAATCCATTGGGAAAAGGAAAACCTCTTTAGTAAATGGTGCTGGAAAAACTGGGGTATTGCCTGCAGAAAGATGAAACTGAATCCCCATCTTTCACCATTAACAAAAATCAACTCAAAATGGATCAAAAATCTGAACCTAAGACCTCAAAATATAAAACTCCTGGTGGAAAATACTGAGTAAACACTGGGAGACATTGGGGTAGGCAAAGACTTCTTAAATAAGACTCCCAAAGTACAGGAAATAATCCCAAAAATATACAGGTGGGACTATATCAGACTTAGAATTTTCTGCACAGCAAAGGACACAGTAACAAGTGTGAATCGACAACCCTCAGAGTGGGAAAATATTTTTGTCAAATATGGCTCAGACTGATAATCAGAATGCACAGGTAACTCAAGTGGCTTATTTAAAAAAAAAAAAAAAAGTTAACCCAATTAAAAGATAGGAAAATGAGCTGAATAAAAAACTTTCTAAGGAAGACACACGAACAGCCAAAAAGCACATAAGAAAATGCTCAACATAGCTCATCATAAGGGACATGCAGATTAAAACCACTATGAGAGGGACCAGCAGTTGGCATAATGGCTATGTCGCTGGACTCCCATGTAGTCGACCATGGTTGGAGTCCCAGACCCAGTGGCTTGAACTCATGCCACAGGGAGGAGAATGGAGAAGAAAGGGTTGCAGCATGGCCATCCCTCTCTAGGGAGTGATTTCTCACTTTCTGTCGCTCTGTCTCTCTCTGTCTTTCTGGTGAGTGCATGTGCCCTATAGCAAAAACCTCTTAAAACACACGCACATGCGCACACACACACACACCACACACACACACACACAATGAGATACCATCTAAGCCCTGTCAGAATGGCAAAGATTCAAAATATAAAAAGGATAAGTGTTGAAAGGGGAACTCTCCTACACTGTTGGTGGGAATGTAAACTGGTTCAGCCACTGTGGAGAACAATATGGAAGTTTCTCAAAGATCTACAAATGGAACTACCATTTGATCTAGCAATCTCACTTCTGGGCATCTACCCAGAGGAGAGGAGAAGCTCAGTTGTGGAGCGCCCCCGCCCATCGTCTCCAGCACTCACCCTAAGATGGCGCTCAGCGGAAGTTCACTGAGCACTTGGAGCAGTAAACAACTTTGAGGAAGTGGGGCGGCGGAGAGCATGGTGTGCACAGGAACAGCGCATGCGAGTGGAGCGCCCCCGCCCATCGTCTCCAGCGCTCACCCTAAGATGGTGCTCAGCGGAAGTTCACTGAGCACTCAGGGCAGTAAACAACTTTGAGGAAGTGGGGCGGTGGAGAGCATGGTGCGCACGGGAACAGTGCATGCGACCAATCAGGCGCAAGGCAACGGTCTTCCGTACACATGCATTGTACGTGCACAGTTCCCTGATTGGCCCATGCTGCCTTCTTAAGGGCTGAGGAAGAGGGAAGAGGAAGAAGAAGATTGTAAGAAGCCTGGGGTAATAAAGCGTTCTGGAGAAGACCTTGTCAGCGTCGTCATTGAAGCGACACTCAGTCAGAAAAACTCTTGCACGTCGATGTTTATTGCAGCACTATTCACAATCACTAAGACATGAAACCAACCCAAATGTCCACAAACAGATGAATGGATTGAAAAAGTGTGGCACATATACTCTATGGAATACTATTTAGGAAGGAAGGAAGTTAAATGAAATAACTCTTAAAAAAAAAAGGAAACACACCAGGCACATGTGAGTATATGCCAAAAATCCTGGAAGGAGAGAGAAACTGAGAAGAGATTGTGGGGTGACCATGCACCATGGGGGTGCTTTCTCACTTTACCTTTCTGGCTCTCTGTGGCTCTCTCCAGGGAGCACTAAGGATGCTGAAGACAGTGTGTAATGGGGCAGGAGAAGGGATGAGTAGAGAGAAGTATAGCAAGTATAGCAAGAGAATAAGTAGAGAGGCATGACACTAGAGGGACACAGAAATGTTTTATTACCTGTTGATGATAACATGTATAGTATTGTATAGTATTCTCAACTGGCCTTGTCTGAGAAGTATTTCATGTTGGGTAAATTCTTTTTATAAACAAAATGATATATAGTGATTGAATGTTTTAAAAAATGAGAAGAAGAATAATAATCTGGAAAAAATGACAAAACCTATTTGATGATGATAATGTGGATAGTAATGTCTTTGTCTTGACTAATATGCATGATATTCCTTCTGGGAAAAGAAATGTAATATACTGTAAAGATATATGTGATTCAGTGTGATATAAAGAAGATTATGATAATAATAAACAAAATTTTTAAAAGTAGATGATATTGCTGTGAGGTGAAATTAAGTAATATCATTGGCATTTAGAACTTGAAGAAGACTGGAGTATTAGCTCAGTAATTATATTAAAATTAAGCAGTGACTTATAACAAAACATGGTGTCAACCCTTCCTCAAGCCATCTTATGGGGAAAAAAATTGAATTTCGAAGATTTAAATCTGGTTTCTAAGTTAATCTTCCTAAAACAACATTTTGATTATCATGATAGCATTTTCTCATCAAAACACTCAGTGTATTCTATTCAAAGACTCAACGGCTTTGTGATTCATTTTTACTGAACACCTACCTCCTACACAATTATCTCAGCTACTTTATAATGGTAATCCTTTCATCACCTTGCTCTTCATTGGACATGTGACTGCCATTCTTGCGTTCATGCTTTAGTTCATGGTATTCTGAAATTACCATCCCATCCTCTGCACCTCATAGGTCCCTTATGCTTATGCAAAACCAATTAGTATTAGGAACCAGCAGTTAGCGTAATGGCTATGTCGCTGGACTCCCATGTAGTTGACCGTGGTTCACGTCCTGGACCCGGTGGCTTAAAACTCACGCCAGGTGCATGTGTGTGCATGCCCAAGATCCCGAGAGGAGAATGGAGGAGAAGGGATTGCAGCGTGACCATCCCCCCTGGGGGGTGATTTCTCGCTTTCTGTCTCTATGTCTCTGTCTGTCTGTCTGGCGAGCGCACGCGCCCTATAGCTATATAGGGGATTCTGTGGCATGGTGGAGTTTTGAGAATAACTGAGCTAGAGCATTTAGTATACTGCTGTGTACATGTTAGGTGTTCAATATATGTATTGAATTGAATTGTATTTCAAAATACAGAATTATGTGATTGGCCAATGGTAAACTCTTGTCTTCCTGGTTATTCAATGTCCAAGTAAAGATGGTAGACAAAAACTGCATTAAGATCTATGTGGAAACCCTGAATGACTTCTGTAAGAGTAAAGATGATTTCACCTTTGTTTATGGCCAGAAAATAACGTCCAATAGTCAGTTAACATGCATTGAACACATCTTGGCTGGAGAACCAGACATGTTAAGAGGAGAGAGAAATCAGGCTGGGCTATTGCTCTTGGGGCACTTATACCTAGTTGGAGGTTACAAGAAGTTGAAATAGGAAATACTCTAAAACACACACACACACACACACACACACACACACACACACAAACACAGCAACAATTTGAAATATAAGCAGAATATATAATGCTTAGGAGAGACTGAATGGGAGGAATGAGCAGTCAGATATAATCATAGAATGCTTCTTAAAATAACTGTTAAGACACATTTTAGAGGCACAAGGGGTCTTTAAAAAGCTCACAGGATATACAATGTCTTTCTTTCATTGTCTGGCTTGCTTCACTTAGCAATGAATCTTCCGTATTTGTCCACTTTCTATCAAATGTCAGGGTCTCATTGTTTTTTATGGCTGCATAGTATTCTGTAGTGGATGTGTTCCACACTTTTCAATTCATTCATCTGTTTGTGGACATTTTTGTTGGTTCCATGTCATAGCAATTGTGAATAATGGTGCAATAAACATGGATGTGCAAGTGTTTTTCTGACTTAATGTTACTAACCTTTAGGTAAATACCTGGGAGTGGAATTGCTGGCACATGTGGTAGTTACATTTGTAGGTATTTGATGAACCTCATACTGTTCTGCACAGTGGCTATACTAATTTACATACCTACCAACAGTGTAGGGAGTTCTCTTTTCACCACAGACTCGCCAGCACTTACCATTCTTTATTACTTTTTTTAAGAGAGAGTTTTGCTATAGGGGGTGTGAGCTTGCCAGAAAGACAGAAAACAACAAATCACCCACCAGGAGGGATGTAAATTAGTATTGCCATAGTCCCTTCTCCTCCATTCTCCTTTTGGGATCTTGAGCATGTATGCACACATATCTGGCATGAGTTTTAGGCCACTGGGTCCAGGACTCAAACCATGGTCGACTACATGGGAGTCTAGCAATGTAACCTTTATGCCATCTGCAGGTCCCATTAATTCTTTATATTCTTAATCTTAGCCATTCTAACTGGGGTTAAATTTTTATCTCATTGTAGTTTTGATTAGCATCTCCCTTATAATAAGAGATACTGAGCATTTTTTCATATGCTTCTGGTTGTTCATATGTCTTCGTAGAGAGTTATCTGTTCAGCTCATTTGCCCATCTTCTAACTGGGTAAATTTTTTTTTCAGGTAAGCTGTTTGAGTTCCCTGTATATCCTGGTTATCAGTCCCTTATCTGAGGTATAGTTTGCAGATATATTCTCTCATTCTGAGGGTTATTGATTCACTCTAATTATAGTTTCTTTTGTTGTGCAGAAGCTTTTTAACTTGACATAATCCCACTTGTCTATTATGGGGAATATTGCCTGTGCTTTGGGTATCTTGTTCAAGAAGTCTTTGCCTACTCCAAAGTCTCTAAGAGTTTCCCCTGTGTTTTCCACCAGTGGTTTTTCCACTTAATATTTACCAAATGTCGGCACTCTGTGGCAGAAAATGATTGATTTGAAGGTATAAAAACATGGAGAGCAACGATGATACTGGAGATAGTGGGGGACGAGGATGGGAAATGGGGGAGGGTGGAAGGGAGGGAATTAAGGGGAAGAAGAAAGAAGCAAAACATTTAAAGGACCCAAAATGGGAAGAAATCTGTTGATTATAATGTATATAATAATGTCTTTGACTGGACCAATATGCAGTGTATTCATGATAGGAAAATTCGTTACGTATGCTGTAATGATACGCAGTGAATAAATGTAAATAAATAAGTAAATGTATATTTTTTAAAAGTTCATGGGAAATGTATATTATGAGAAAAACTATGCAGGGATTTCAAATTTTTCACACCAGAATAGATTCATACTTTAATTTCATTTTTCCACAAACTTTTTGCAGTTGCCTCTAATATACCGCAGGGTATAAACAGACAGTGATATCAGGAATCGAACTTACAAAGAACCAGATCTTTAGAAATAGAAAGTCACATATGAGAGACAGCAAGCAAGGTGTGTCTGAAGTAGAAAATTCAAGAGAGATAAGGTTGTTAATTGCACAGGGAGAAAGAGAAAGGAACGAGAGAGAGAGGAGAGAGAGGCAGAAGGAAAAAGGGAGACAGAAGTGATGTGGACTGTTGAGGTAATCAAGGGTAGTGAATAATTACTGTATGAACTGTAAAAAAAAATGAAAGGCTGAAAATTTCACATTTAATCCTGATAGAAATTTTAAAGTAGGTGTTTTCATGATAAAAGTAATGTTGGATTATTATCTGTTGATGATAATGTGTTCTGTATCCTCAAGTGGATTGGTGTGAAATGTTTTACATTGGTAAATTCAACTTACAAGCAAAGTGATGTATAGTGATTAAATATATAAAATAAAAAATTAACAATAATAGAAAAATTATATTGTGGAAGCTTATTCTAGAAACAAAGTGTAGCATTGTTATGGAGTAACTAGAATCTTGAGGCCAACAAGTAGGCTGCTATAGTGATATGTGATAGGCCATGAACATCTGCATAATAATAGGGAAGAAGACTGAATCAGAATACTGCAGAAAAGAAGGAAATGGTAATACCCTGCTGGAAGATTTGGTAATGGAGGAAGAAGACAGGGAAAAAAATAGTATAAAATGACTCTTGGGTTGCAAATCTGGACATATGGGGAATGGCACTATTGTTGACAGTGACTGAATGGAGATGAACTTAAATTTACTTGTCCCATTTTAGCTGGCAGTGGTGGGTCTAAAAAAAGGAATCAGAGAGATCATAAATCAGAAAAAATTCACTAGCACATAGCAAAACAAAATGTAAAGACTATAAGATGTGGTTTTAGTCTGTATCATATTGGTAAAACAGAATATTACAGACTGGGTAATTTATAAAGAACAAAAATTTACTTCTCACACTCTGGAGGCTGGGAAATCCATTATCAAGGTGCTGGAATCTGGTGAGGTCTTCTGTATTGTGTCATCACATGATAGAAGGTAGAAGGGTGGGCATGTGAGACAAGAAGATGGGGATAAACTTATCCTTGTACAGGGGAACCCATTCCTATTAGAAAATAACACTTTTGTGACAATGGCATTAATACATTCATGAAGGCAGAGCCTTCATGATCTAATCACCTCTTAAAGTTTCCACCTTTTAAGATTGTTGCATTGGGAATTAAGTTTCTAACAAATGAACTTTGCAGGGGAGAGGACACATTCAAATAATTTAAGTGGTCAAAAGAGAGAAAATAAATTATAAATAAAAAATGATAGAATAGCTCTTATCATCAAATGTCTTTTTAAAATTAAAGATTGGTATTGACATAATATGTTTACTTAGCACAGGTTTCTGAGTTCAATGTACAGCAATTTAGACCCTTGAGTTTTAAGAGGGCTTTTAATTAGAGTGTCTTTAAATATTTATAGTCTAGTCAGATGCTCCAAAACATTATAGAAGCAGATGGCCTCTGCTACAAGTGATCAGAGAGGTAAGATGGCAAAGCAATGAGACAGGTAAGTATTAAGCACAAGAACAGACTATTAATATCTTGTAACACAATTTCAGATGAATATGTCATGAACCATATTTGAAAATCTGAATATGTGCAGATGGGCATGTATCTCTAAATCTGAACTATTTCACTTCACTAAAAATTACTGCAATTACATCAGACTAAGAAGTTTCTGCATGGCAAAAGACACAGTGATTAGTGTGAATTGACAGCTCTCAGAATGGGAAGATATTTTTGTAAATTATGTGTCAGATAAGGGACTGATAACCAGAATACACAAGGAACTCAAGCAGCTGTTTGGAAAAAAGATGATCAACTCTATTAAAAGATAGGAGAAGGAGTTGAAAAAAAAAACACTCTCTAAAGATGACATAAGAATAACCAAAAAGCATAAGAAAAGAATGCTCAAAATCCCTCATCATAAGGGAAATGCAGATAAAAACAACAGTGAGATACCACTTAACCCCAGTCAGAATGTCTAAGATTAAATATATATATATGTGGTGAAAGGGGAACTCTCTTATACTGGTGGTGGGAATGTAAATTGGTCCAGCCACTGTAGGGAACAATTTGGAGATTCCCCAAAAATCTACAAATAGAACTACCATATGACCCAGCAATCCCACTCCTTGGTATCTACCCAAAGGACAGAAGAATTCTTCATTGGAAAAGTACTTGCACATCACTGTTTATTGCGGCACTATTCACAACTACTAAGACATTTAACCAAGCCAAATGCCCACGAACAGATGAATTGATTGAAAAACTGTGGCACATATACTCTATGGAATACTATTCAGCCACAAAAACAACAAAACCCTGGCTTTTGACAGAAAGTGGAAGAATATGGAAGATTTACTGCTGACTGAAGCAAGCCAGGGTATGAAGGAGAGTCATTGTATGTCCCCACTTCATATATATCGAGTATCTGCACTCTATGACTGAAACTGATTGACTAAAGGATATGAATATAAATACCAGATATAGCGTGTGTGGAAGAGGAGGGCCTGAGGACGGACATTTAGAAGAAAAATATGGAGGCAAAGCATTAATGGGACAAGGAAATGTGGTATTATCTGTTGAAGATATTTTATAGTTTAATCAACTGAACAAGGGAGAAATGTTCACATATTGAAATATTCACTTTGTAAGCTAAATAATGTGTATGTATAAAAGAAAATGAAATGGAAAAAAAAAACTACTGGAGTCATTACTACAGAATGTATGTATAAATAATGTATATATAAAATGTATAATATATAAATATACACATATGCATACTGTATTTTTATCACTATGTGATATATACATTATTTATACATATATATATATATATGAGGAACTGGAAGTATTTGTGTAGCCATTGAGCTTTCAAGGTCATCAAACAACATTCTCTAAGCTGAATATTCTATTAAGTAGCTGTTAAAGCCTTCAACATTTTGGTTATTCTACTTAATTTAAATCATAACTACACTGGAATTATCCTTTTAGAAACTGACATTTTATATAGCTAGAAGCAGTTCTATAGATCTAAGTAGGGTCTGTCTGGACAGCTAAAAATTGGTATATTCATTTATAATCTTAGATACCATATCGTGGAAAACAGTAGAAACCAATATCCTGAAAAAGTTGCTTTTTTTTCTTTTTTTTAAGGATTCTCTGATTTTCTTCCAGCCATGACTTTTTGTACAAAAAAAAACCAACAAGAACAAGAACAACAAAAAACAGTGATTCTAATTGAGACAGATGGATTCTAGTTAATTCCGAGGAGTAACAAGATGTAATTTTAACCAATTTTTAAAACCAAAATGAAAAACAACTCTAGTTTACTGTATGTCAAACAATATTCATTTAGCCTTAAAAGCCACATGTGTTGTTTATTCAAACCTCAATTATACTCTGAGTGGTACCCTATGGAGCTGGAATGGCTTGGCTTTCTGGTAACGGGAGAAATGAAGAACAAGTATTTGAAAAATGGTCAAAAACTAGGCTCAGATTCAGACTGTTTATAACTCCCATAGCTTCCATTAATCTCTGGTTGGCTTGAACAGGTCAGGGAAGTAAATTCTGTCCTCTCAAAAAGGACTAAGTGTACAATGAGATTCTGAGATACCCATAAAGATAAGACTCAGACAGCAATACTGCACCAGCACGTGGCCACTTCTGAACCACACAAGATATCACAAATAGGGTGACCATAGGACCTGACTTTTTGGGGACAATCCAGTTTTATTGTCTATTTTTCTGCAGGCATAATTATTAAGATTGCTCCTTCGCACTTTCAAAAGTGTCTCAGTGTAAGATAAATTATATAGTCACTCTAATCATATGGCAAATAGAAATGAAATTAATCCCCAAGACAGGGGGAAGTGATCTCTATATTTTGAAAGGAACAAGTTGAAATCAGCAGAATCAGGACAAATAGTTAAAGGGTTTTTGAGGGAAAGTGGAAGAAGGCAAAGAGGAAGAAACCCATTGTGAAATTTCCACCTACCATGTGCCAGGTTCCATTGTGAGGCACTTTATTGCCAGTACCCAAGCTGGAGAGGAAGGAGTGGAAACTGATGAACTTGAGGTCCTCTGCAAAGCTTCTAATTCTACAAATTCTGCTGGGAGGGAGTGAGTATGCTGATATTTGAGGGAAGCTTTAACAAACACTGATATAAGGATTCTCTGTTGACAGACATTTGAGCTTCCATTAATGATACACATTAGTAGTCTTCCAGTGTCCAAGTGGGCAATCATTTTTTTTAAGAAAATATTTTATTGTTAAATAAAGCACATTTGGGCTGCCAATACAAGCTCTTAGAATTTTTAATAAAATATCTGTTGGAGAAATACTAACACAGAGACAAGGGAGAACTTCCTGCCAACTATTGCAAGCCAAATCTGAAGAAGAGTACAAAAGCATTTATCCAGAAAAATCAGAAATACTTTTAAAAAGAGCATTATGAGAGGGCATGTATGTATTTGCAGGAGAGACTCAGAAGAGAGGGGAAAAAGAAACTATTATCTAGATGGTACTCAAGACCCAGACTCTGCTCTTTCAATGGAGATATAGCTAAATATTGGATCATCAGAAAATACATGACATATTTTTCTATGGTTTTCTACGCAAAAATGCATATGAATTTTTTGACGACCCAACAGATTCGGTTATGGTTAGAAAAGGATCTTTGCATCCCATAGTAGTCCCAATGCAGTGCAGGGTGTTAGCCTCTCTGGTCCCTGGTAACAGAGGCATCATGAAGTCTGTTCCTTACAGCTGCCTCAGAGATAACAAGGTTCCCAAAGATGCTTCACTTTCCCAGGTTGAGAAGGGGTATAATGTACAGCTAAATGAACGGACTAGAGCCAAAAAGCCTGGATTCAAATTCAGGCTCTGTTCCTTCTTACCTGTGTGACTGGGAAAATGAATTAAGCTCTCTGTGTTTCAGTTTCTTTATTGATAAAATGGAGACAATAATACCTCCCTCATAGTGTTGTGAAGATTAAATGAATTAGTATAAACAAAGTACTTAGAACAGTGCTTAGCATATGGTGTCATATAAATGTTAACTGTTATTCTGCCTCCCCTTTCTTCCCATCCTTTATCTTCACTTTCCTTTTTTCTTTCTTTCTTTTTCTTCCTTTCTTTCTTTCTTTCTTTCTTTCTTCCTTTCTTTCTTTCTTTCTTTCTTTCTTCCTTTCTTTCTTTCTTTCTTTCTTTCTTCCTTTCTTTCTTTCTTTCTTTCTTTCTTCCTTTCTTTCTTTCTTTCTTTTTTTTTTAAGAGAGATTTTTTGCTATTGGGCATGTGTGCTTGCTTGGAAAGACAGAGAGAGACAGACAGAAAGCAAGAAATCACCCCCTGTGGAGAGGGTCATGTTGCAATACCTTCTCCTCCATTCTCCTCTTGGGATTTTGAACATGCACACACATGCTCCCAGTGTGCGTTTTAAGCTGCTGGGTCCAGGACTCGAACTATGGTTGACTACCTGGGCATCCAGTGACATAACTTTTCCACCATCTGCTGGTCCCTTTCACTTCTTTGTCAACCTCCTCAAAAACAGCTTCTACTAGGAAAAACCCAGCTTAAGGGACTCACATAAGTGTGCTAGGTAGTTAAAAGAGTAAATGATCTGTATTCAACAAAGCCTAGTTAAGAGAAAATTCATGCCTGTGTACAGAAAGGTATAATTTCATTTCGAAATCATCAGAAGCTAGAGTTCTAGAGACTAAAAAAATGGTTGCAGATATTCCTTCAGCTCATACCTTCTAAACCAAATGGCTTAGGTCTCTCATAATTATGCTAGTCCTCAATTTTTATCATTTTAGAAAAGGAATTTACACCTTAATTAAAACCCCTTTTTTCTCTTTCCTAAGAATCAGGCTTAAAAGGACAGATATTTGCTTCATTGGGAGGCAGAACAACTTACATAGTTATAAGATGCACTGTAAAAAACCTCAGTATGCAAATAAAGTAGAGTCCTATGCTACAACATCCATGAACTACAAATAAAAAGCAAGATAGAGAAAGGAAATTCAATGATCTACCCATGTTTACCACATGACCATTTACAACAGCAGCCAGATGTAAAGTTCTTGTTCTCTACAGAAACATTGCTTTGGCATCCTGGCCTACTCAAAGAGGATTGGACTAATGGATGGGAGTGGTGCATGAATATAGTTTTAATAGTCAAAATCAAGTAGAAAGCAAACGTAGCCATATTGGCTCTCTGCTGGAATCAACTTGATAATTATATCAACTGTGATAATTATATCACTTTGCTTGGGCTGTACAGACCTGAATTTTCTAAGTTCCTACATAGTGGATAATATTCAAATATGGTTCCTCTGCCTGACTTTCTCCTCTTTCTCATGTTTCCCTTCCCTCTGTTTATACTGCCAGTGAACAAATCAGGTTGATTTTTATGAATGTGGGAATCTAAGCTCATGAAGACTATTGTAATGTGAGTAATGGGCATATCCAGTGGTGTTTGGGGGAAGCTATGGTATTCCTTGAGGTAGTCAGAAAGAATAAGGCTGAAGGAAGAGTGGTTTTAACCACCCGTAAAGAAATAATTACTCTGAAATGCTTCACTGGGAATTCCTTATTTTTATTGTAGAATCAGACTCATATGCACACACACACACAAAAGACCTCCAGCTCTGCACACTGAATGAGTCATTATTAACCCTGACAGGACATCCCAGATGGCCAATTAAGAATCAGTGCTATTAAGTTGTTAAGCTCATATGAAAGTCAATGCTGTATCCACAGTTTGAGGAACTTTCTGTCTAGGAAGAAATATTCTGCACATAAGAGACATAGCAAGAAGAAATATGACCTCAGATGGGTGAATGTGGGAGGGTCCTGGGGTTGACAGTTGGCAATCACATGCTGGTCATATAGAACAGAGAGAGAAAAAAAATAACTTGGAAAGTTTCTATGAAGGAAAGATTCAGTGTGGATTTAGAAGAAAGGTAGCAAGGATAGAAAATCTCTAACATGGGCCTATATTCATGGACATAAGTGATTCACTTTTGAAAAGGGAATACTAATGATGGTCAGACTATTCTACAGTGATGAAAAGATCAGAGTATCTCAATGTATTCTGAAGTCTAGGTGAGCACATACTAATTCAAAATTATTGAGTAATTTTTAAATGTTTTATTTTATTGTGATCAAAATATTTAAGATGAGATTGATCCTCTTAACAAATGTTAAATGTGCAGTGCAGTTGTATTAACTATAGACACAATGTTGTATAGCACATCTCTACAACTTACTCATCTTAAAGGGAGAAATGGGTAGTTGCTAACCAATGGGCAAAAAGTTTCAATTAAGCAAGCTACATTTTTATTTTATTTATTTATTTAAAAAATTATTTATTAGCTTTGCGTAGTGGCAGTATCGTAGCCAATGAGGTTTATCCGAGGCGTGATTATTGCTAACTGAAAAATTATTTATTTAATTTTATTACTTTTTAAAAAAATTTGCTATAGTGCATGTGCACTCACCCGAGAAAGACAGAAAGGGAGAGAAGGAAAGTGAGAAGGCAAGCCATCAGATCTAAGACTTGAACCATGGTTGGTCATATGAGAATCCAGTGCCCTTAACTGCCATATCACCTCCTGGCCCTGATGAATTTTTATTTTTTAAATAGCATTTTTCATTAACAATGTTTCCTTCCTATCATCCTGACAAAGAGATGGTGATGTTTCTGCAGAAAATGTGGGCCTAAACAAAAACAACTTGAGACTGATGTATAAAGGTACCGGTAGTTTCTCCTGGTGCTTCAATTTTGATAACTTTGAACATTTCTGGTAGGTTTTATGATTTTTTTTAAAAAATGAAGTATCCACATACTACTTCCCCTAAGATATCTAAATTCTAGCCAAGATGGCCTCCAAGGTCAACTGTGCTGATTTTTGTAAAGAAAAATCATTAGTTTTAGGTACAATGGCAGTTATTTTGAACACTGACAAATAACAACTGCTTCCAGTTTCAGTTACCTTGAAGGAGTTAGCAGAAATATCTCAATTACATGAAGAGTCTTCAGTTTCCTTTGTAAACTCATATAAGATATGCTGGATAAATGGACTTGGGTTGAGCAAGTTGTGAGTTCAGTCATCTCTCCTACCTCCCTAGACAGGCTTACATTTGGAGCTCTGTCAAGTGGTTTTTGTGACTGGCTCTCTTTGGTTTTAATAAAACCACCAGTAAGATATATGCTTAATATCATGTTAGGGGAAACAGGAAGACTAAAACATCATCCTTTGCTTAGAGAGCTTCCAAGTCAAGATATACAAAACAATGAATGATAGAAGAAACCATTTTGAAGCACTGAACTCTATAAACCAGACCAATTTCCAAATGTGGTCAAGGAAAAGGAGACCAATGAGGAATAGCATAATCATGCAAGACTATCAGAACTAGTGCAATTTTAGGGCCAGCAGGTGGCGTGGAGATTAAGGCGCTAGTTCCCACATAGCCACTGTTTGAGTCCTAGGGCTGGCAGCTTGAAAATTGTACCAGGCATGTGTATGTACATGCCCAAAATCTTAAGAGGAGACTGGAGGAGAAGGGATTGCAGTGTGGTCATCTCCACTGGGTGATGATGTCTCTCTCTCTCTCTGATGAGCATACTCACCCTATAACCAAAACTGAAAAGAAGTAATGCATTTTCAGCTGGGATCTTGAGAGATGAGTGATATGCTAATAGGTAGAAGAGAGAATAAAAGTTATGCCAAGCTTATGGGGAGAAGGAGTTTACAAGAAGCACTTTAACAGGAGGGAAAGTGAGAATAAACACGACATGTTAAAGGACAAAGAGATGAGATATCTAGAGGAGAATGTGTATGTGTTGGTGTCAGAGAAATGAGGATGGGTGGTAGGTTAAGGAAAGATCAAGTTGCTTTACAGAGGGCCTATAAAACAAGCTGATGAATTTAGATTAGATAACACAATTAGAAATGGTAGCCACTGAACAACATGGTCAAGTTGTACCTTCAGAGGAAAATTCCTAGACTTGACTTTCATGCAGTATGTACAATATAGACAGAATAGTGTAGAGACTTATAATATTGAGGAGAGGGGAGCTGGTTTTATGATGAGATCAGAAGGTGGGGATCCTGGGAATATAGGACTATCACCAGTTATTTGCTGAACTTTTGAGCCAATCCTCCCTCATCATGAAATCCATAAAGTGAGGAGGAATATGATATAATTGAGGCTGAAGTGATAGTCTTAAGAGTCCTACTTTACCTCCTTGACTAGGTAGACCTCCCCACCACCCAATTTTTGGCTATTCTAACACCTTTCCTTCATGGCATGTATTACAGTTGCAATTCTCTGTTTACCTGTATCATTATGTGGTAAATGTCTGTCTTCCCCAGTAAAACTCGGTGAGAACAGGTTCCATTCTCGTTTTGTTCACCATTGTATTCAGCACTGGCATAGTGCCAGGTAGTTAGCTTAACACATGTCTGCTAGATGAGAGAAGACAGATATGGGGGGGGGGTGGTCTTCACAAAGTTAATGGAAAATGTGTATTATTGCAAAAAAGCCATGCATAGATTTCAAAAATTTTTGCACCAAAATATAAACTCTTACTTTAATCCCATTTTTTTTCCATAAATTTTTGAAGTCTCTTTATACTCAAAACTCTTAAACCATAGAAAGAGAAGGATGGGATAAATGTGGTTCTCTGTAATTAGAAGGGGGTAGATTGAGGTCTTGATGAAAAAAGATGGGCAGTGTGGTCACTCTCTTGCAAGCATCTGCCTAAGCCAATGTATCATGCATGTCCTCCCCCCCCCTTTATTCCTCTGCACTAGGAGAGGTCCTTGGCACATTCCTTTGAACGGATCCGAACAGGCAACTTGAGGATTAAGAACTTGGGACTCTGGAGCCAGGTTGACAGGGTTCAAACTCTGCCTCTGTCACTTAATACTATGTATCCTTGGGCAAATCACCTAACTCCTCCATATCAGTTTTCTAATCTAAAAATGGGGATAAAAGTAGTTCTATAAGATAGTAAGAATCAAAATGAGCTATGACATACATACATGCTTAGAATACTACTTGACATGTAGTAAGTACTACATATATACACTGTCTACCAAATGCAAGCTTGACTTTCAATATGGTCAATAGCCTACCCCAAATCTCTTTCTCTTATCTGAAGTTCAAGTACATGGCCTTCCTCTTTTCTTTGGCAAGATAGGCAGGAGACAGGAAGCAGAAATGATAAACGATGGAGGGAAGCTGTGTGTGGGTTTGAGTTTGAGGCTGGCTTGCCCAGAATATGCCAGTTTTACAATCTCTGCAGAGATTTTTTTTTCTGATAAATTTCCTTTAAGGCTCCAGTGGCTGTTTGCAGATGAGGTTTGCTGAAATGCCAGCAATGACATGCACCCTGCTAACACTATACTGAGTGTTCCAGCCTCAAAGACGTGTCTAAACAACTGAGGCTGGGACTGACATTCAATCTGTGTCTAGGATTGCTGTGCCACCATGAAGAAAGGCACACAGGATCGTTTGGTGCAGTGTAGAGAGAATGCCTCAATAAGGCCCTTTATAGGAAGTTTTGCAAGTTCAGCACTCAAAAAGTTATTTCTTTTCTTTTTTTTCAGTTTTGTAGGGCATGTGCACTTATCAGAGAGAGAGAGAGAAAGAAAGAGAGGAGAGAGAGAGAGAGAGAGAGAGAGAGAGAAACTGAGGAAAAGTAAAGTGAGAAATCACCCCTCAGGGGGAATGGCCACTCTGGAATCCCTTCTCTTCCATTCTTCTTTCAGGATTTTGGGCACGCATGCATAGACACCCAATGTGTTTCTAAAGCTGCCAGGTCTGGTACTCCAACTGCACAGCCAACCATGTGGGATTCAGCCGCCTTTACCACCACATCACTGACTGGCCCTCATAAAGTTACTTCTTCAGTATTTGGCCTGCAGTTAGAGTGACCAGCATAGTGGAGAAGTGCCTAGGTTCCCTGCTGTATGAGTAATATGCTTATACAAGATACATTTTTGTAAAAATATCATTTCAACAACAAAAAATATAACAAGGTGCTTCAAAATGTGGAACTTCAAAGGAGTAGTGAGGCCATTATGGACAACTGAAAGATGTAAAGAAATTGGTGGCACAGAAAAAACAACAATTTTGATGAAAGTGTTGGATTTCATCTTTATAAGGGAAGATGAAAGAAAATGGTGTATTTAGGTTGGAGAAGGGCTGGAAAAGAAAGAACTTAGTGAATTGTTGAGAATATGAACAGACAAGAAATTATCAGTAATAACCAGCTTTTATCTGTTGCTTCTGAGGACAAAATAAAGGAAATTTAAATTGTGATAAGAGAACTGTAGAGAAGACAGTCCCAGAATCTGTTACCACAAGAAGAACTGGAAATAGAGTTCTGTCTATGGAGATTAAATAACTAAAAAGGCAAAATTATTAGAGATAAAGAAGGTTCACTTCTACTTAACTCCACAGTAAAAAATAATTATTATATAAAATATGATAATTATCATTTATGAAGCAGTAGCTCTATGTGAGGCCCTCTCCTAGCAATTTTTGCCATCTCAGTTCATCTTTACAACCATTCCATGGGTGGTAGTTATTATAATCTCCAGTTTTACAGCTGAGAAAACGAGGGTTCTGAGTGGTTAAGTACCTTGTCCAATATAGCAGCACTAGTAGATGGTAGCCATGCAATGTCAAATCTGTCCTCCTGCCTTCAGAGCCTGCATTCTCTGAATTATGAATATATTGCCTCTCAGATGCAATACATGCCTTTTATGTTTGTTTCCTTTCCGTTATATCAGTTGTTCTTCACTTTAGATTTTATATATCCTTTTCCCTCAAAAAATAATGTGATCCTAACAACTAGATCATAGCAACCAACTGATTATATTAGCAACCATGTGTACGTTGCTTTTCTGTATGGACTTTCTTCCTTTGAGGGAAGTCTCCAATTAATCTGAGGCAAAAATGAGAAAGAAAGTAAGGAACAACATATCTATCTCTCCTGAATGAAATATTATAAATGCACCATGGGGGCCTGCAGGTGGTGTGGTGGTTAGGGTACTGGACTCCCACATAGCCAAATGTGGTTCAAGTCCCGGACCTGGCAGCTTGCTTTCTCACTTTTCCTCTGTCTCTATCTCTCTCTGTTTCTCCATGGTCAAATTAAATAATAATAGTAATGATAACAAATGGAATTAAATAAATAAATTATTATTAAAAAAATAAAATAAATGCACCATGGTACAGAGATATGTATATGCACACATTCTTAGAAACTTATATGGAAAGACCCAAAGGCTTATTGAGGCATGAATCAAATGAGGTTGTTACTGAAATCATATTATGTTAATAAGGTTGATACAGATATCATGTTAAAAGGTAAGAGCACATATTGGTAATCATAAGAAGGTCTAGGAAGGCTGCATTTGAGGTCTAGAAGATCCAGAAGATCTAGGAGGGTCACATTTTAGCTAAGTCTTGAAGGACTGGAAAGATTTCCACAGGCAGGGATGGAAGGACAGTATTTTCCAGAAAGTCCTTCCAAAAAGAAATATTATTGAGGGACCAGCAGTTAGCATAATGGTTATGTCGCTGGACTCCCATGTACTCGACCACAGTTCAAGTCCTGGACCCAGTGGCTTAAACTCACGCCGGGTGTGTGTGCGTGCGTGCCCAAGATCCTGAGAAGAGAATGGAGTAGAAGGGATTGTGGCGTGGCCATCCCCGCTGGGGAATGATTTCTTGCTTTCTGTCTCTCTGTCTCTTTTTGTCTTTCTGGAGAGTGCACGCAACCTATAGCAAAAACCTCTAAAAAAAAAAAAAGAAAAAGAAAAGAAAAGAAATATTAATAGTGTCCTAAAGTGGAGAAGGGAAGAAAAAGCAACCTGGAGATCAAGAATGACACCACGTAATTTCCTAATGATCATGAACCAAGATTTAGTTAGCAACACCTACCACAGTCAATCCATAATTCAGGGGGAAAAGCCAACAATAATTGTATCCTATTTTAGTAGCATCTAATACATATAATGATTAACTTTGTACTAATCTTTCCAACCTAGCATGCATTCATTCCAAGAGCATCTACTCTGTGCCAAAATGCAGTTAGGGAGATAGTTTTTGCCATAAGAAGTTTACACATGGGAACCAGCAGTTAGCGTAATGGCTGTGTTGCTGGACTCCCACATAGTCGACCGCGGTTTGCGTCCCTGACCCGGTGGCTTAAAACTCACGCTGGGCGTGTGTGGATGCTTTCCCAGGGCCCCGAGAATGGAGGAGAAGGGATTGCGGCGTGACCATCCCCCCTGAAGGGTGATTTCTTGCTTTCTATCTCTATGTCTCTCTCTGTCTGTCTGGCGAGCGCACGCGCCCTATAGTGAAAACCTCTCAAAAAAAAAAAAGTTTACACATTGCTAAAGACTATAAGACATCAGCACAAAAAATAGAAGACAGAAGTTGACAAGTGATAAGTGCTACCATAAAAGCACAGGTTAAGTACAGAAGGGTCCTACAGAAGAGGCAGAGTTACTCCTAGGTTTCAGGATGAAAAAATGCTTCATGGTAGACCTTTGAAGGATAAACAGGATTTAGGGATGTAGAAGTTAGGGTTGGAGGTGAGAGGCACAGAAGAGCAAAAGGCCTTCCAGCTAGTACCATACTTCAATCCTTTTAATGTGATATGAAAATGACCTGAATTATGATCTAGAGAGGCTACATTTGATCTAGGTCTTGAAGGATGGCCAGATTTCCATAGGCAGAGATGGAAGGAAAGGATTTTCCAGAAAGCGGCAACATTTTCTCCTTTCAACCTAAACATGTACAATTGTTGCTTAGGCAGCCATTTTGTTGCCTTTTCCTCCTAATTCCTTATCATGAAATGATAGCCACTCATTCATATGTTTGCTGTAGGGCTGGAATTAGATGTCCAATCAGAGACTGAGCTTGATTACTTTTCTACTGGCTTATTCATGTTTCAGACTTTTAATAGGTTCAATTCAAGGGCACTAAACTCAGATATAAAACCATCATTCCAGGTTGTCCTAGTCATAAACATGATCTTAGGAATTGTTTATCCAAGTGGTGGTCTATGTAAAGAATCAGAATGAATGGTGGGATTTGGTTGAAATGTGGATTCCCAGGTCGCAACCCACAGCCACTAAACCTGCATATCTGTAGGTGTAGTCCAGAAATCTGGATTTCAGTAAGTTTTCTAGGTGATTCTGAAGTACACTGAAGTCTGGGAAACATTGAAAGGAAGAGCACAGTGCAAAGGTATAAGGGTGAAAAAGCACAGGATCAATGGGAGTGGAACCTGAGGTGCATGAATGGAAGAATACCAGCCTATAAATGTAAAATGAGGCTAGACAATAGTAGGCTTTCACTGTAAGAGTCAGGAGGTTGACATGTATTCTAGTGGCAATAGAGAGCCATCCCTTTCAGCAATAGAGCATCATGGTTAAGGGCTATAACGTTAGAGCCAGACTGCCAGGGTTCAAATTTTAGATGCTTAATTCATGAGCTACCTGACCTTAGAGAAAGTCCTTAACCTATCTCTGTCTCAGTTTCTTCATCCATAAAATAGGAGTAATAATAGTACTCACCATGTAGGATTGTCATAAGATTAAATTAGTTCATATCTGTAAAGTACTAAGAACTAAAACTGGCATATAGTAAGCAGCATAAGTATTTCTGAAAGGATGTAGCAAGGTTGAGGCTATTTTTGGATGTTTAAGATGGAAGCTATGGAGTGAAGTAAGCCTAGATATGAAAGAAAGATAATGTATGTATCCACTTAATATATACCGATTATCTGCACTCTGTAGTAGAGATCGAAATATTGGAGGGCATAAAAGCAGTGAAAATGGTTAATGATGATAAGACAATGTGGAATGGGGGAGGAGAAGAGAAGAGTATAGAGAAAGATAGCAAGAGAACAAATAAAGAGGTATGACATCAGTGGGACACAGATATGGTCCCACTATGATGACATGTATAGTTTTCTTAACTGGATTGGTCTGAGAAGTAATTCAAGTTGAGTAAAGTCTTTTTACAAGCAAAATGATAAATAGTGATTGACTGTTTAAAAATTATTGGAATAATAATAACAATCGGAAAAAAATGAAAAGCTATTGGATGATGAAGATGGAGATTTTAATGTCTCTGTATTCACTGATATGCATGGTATTCCTCCTGGTAAAATAAATGGAATACACTGTAAAGTTATATGTGATTCAATTTAATATAAACAAGATTATGATAATAATTTAATTATTTTTTTAAAAGATGGCAGCTATGTACAGTAGTCACTTACCTGTCCCTCACCAGGAAATTCTATAATTTTTTTTCCCTCTGAGGTAATTGCAATATTCACCCATGGATGAGAACCAATGATATCAACTTATTGAGGGAACTTCATAAAATTTGAGGAAAAACAGAATTAAAGTATGAGTTTATTTTGTTGCCAAAAAATTTGAAATCCATGCATAGTTTTTTCATAATACACATTTCTCACAAAATTTCCGAAGACCCTTTGTATTGGGTTTTGGAAAAGTCATGATGCATTTTGCAAAGAGAAACAGAAAAATACATCATGACTTTTCAAATGACTCAATATTTCGAATATGTCCACTTTTAGTTACTGAGTACTCACTATACACATGACTCTTTGCTATGTCCTTTTCTTGCATCATTTCATTTAAATCTCAAACCATCTCAGAGGTAAGTGCTAATATTATCCTCACTGCTGACAGATTTGGAAATCTGAGAAGAGGAAACAAAGGAGGAATTAAAAGTGATTAGGTTTGAACCCAGGAGTTTAGACGAAGAAATAAAGGTGCCATTATAATAAAAATTAAAATGGTACCCAAAGAAGAAGAGACTGGTTTGAGAAGATGACAATTCCATTTTAGTTATAATTTGAGAAGATGATGCCTTTCATATTGCTTTTATTGAGTTTGTCACTATTTTATTGTGGGATTAAAAAAATAAAACCTGCAATCTTCAGAATGGTTACATTAATGTTTTGCAGTCCATTCTTCCTTTTTAGGCTGTGCCTGGAAATGGCCTGTGTTTTATGATATAATAATTTAGGGGGTCAAACTAGAAGGGATTAAGGAAGGAAAAATTAAGATATTTGCTTTCACATTAGATGACTTCCATCTATCCTTCTCTGCACACTCCAGCATAGTTTCCTTTATGCTGCTACCCTTAAAATTAATGCTTTTATTTTTCTTTTGTGAATGTAAGCACATTTAAAAACTAAGGTTATCATAGAATATCTCTGTCTTGTTTGACATGCTTTGAGAACCCACATTGTACACTGTGAAAATGTACAGTTGTTAATGTAAATTTAAAAAAAAAAAGAAAAAGAAAAAGAAATGAAGCAAAAAGCAAAAGAAAAATCCCTTTTTACTAAGACACTGCACAGGCATTTTTACCTTTTCTAAGTTCTGTTACTCAGAATGGCAGAACCCTTGAATCTTCATATTAATACCTACCTCTGCACACCTGGCAGAAGGAATCCGGAACAGAGACTGGGAATGCACAGGTTAATTTGGGGCAAGTCTTGAGACCACAATACACATTTCCCTCCTGCCAAAGAAAACAGAATTAAAATCAGAAGGAACTGAAATAAGTGAAAAGGCTTAGTTCACTATCTGGGACAGAGAAGAGGCTTAAAACATGGCATGTCCTTCCCCACTGTTCTCCCATAATTGGTTCTAGGTACTTCCTACATTTTATTATGCACCATTCCCCCCCCCCCCCCTTCCTCTTTC
>NW_006204851.1:968689-973875 GCF_000334495.1 Tupaia belangeri chinensis
GCCTGCCATTTGTAACATTCACTAAAATCTCTCTTCCAAAACAAAGATAAGATCTCTGGGATAATACAAAACTATACACGATGATCTAAATTCCACAGCTCAGTACAGCATGAGACAAGGGAGAGGAAAATATTTACTTGCTGGTTCTGTCTGTCTTTGTAATGATCTCCATTTCCTAAAATTCTATCTTCCAAATGTTATTCCGTAAAACTTTGCTCTTAGCTCTTAGAAGCATATCCTCTGGGTCTAGAAGGTTTTAGAAATGTCACTAAGAAAGCAAGACCCCCAACCAAATTCTCAAACTACTGGGGTACTATACTTTTTTTTTTTTTTAGGTTTTTGCAACAGGATATGTGTGCTCTCTGGAGAGAAACGGAGAGATAGAAAGATGGAAAGTGAGAAATAACCCTGTAGGGGGTGGCCATGCCAAAATCTCGTCTCCTTCACTCTCCTCTTGGGATTTTTGGCACACATGCACACACAACTGGCATGATTTTTATACCACCAGGTCTGGGACTTGAGCTGCAGTCAGCCATGTGGGCCAGCCATGTGGGTCTAACCACCATGCCACCTGCTGGCCCAGAGGTACCATACTTTTACTAAAAATGTCAAAGGGAAAAGATCCTACACTTCATGTCACTTATAGGCTGAAAAGTTTATTCCTACATCTAACTTCATTCCTTCATGCTTGCAACATCCATTATACTCCTCTCTCCTAGTTCTTTTATGTTTTCTGGACTACACATTTAGGTAAAGATATAATTGATATATGTTACTCATGAAGTAAACACAGTTGTTATGACAAGTAATATCACAGAGTCATCATGATCAAGCATTTAGTTTTTTCACTGCAGGGCACTGAGAATTACTTCAGAGATGGCAACTCCCATTTTCTTGTGAATTTGATCAAATAGCCCTAGATGGTGACAGCAACTTTTCTACCCATAGCATTCCCAAAGTTCCAAATACTTATGAGTCCTTCAGATGAAGGGTTTGTGAGTCCTTCATAAAGGTGGTGTAACTATTACGAAAAGAAGTACAGATCAAGATAAACAGCTTATCTGGGTACAACTGGGTCTGAGCTCTTCAAAAGAGTTGTTCAAGGTTGATGAAGATCAGGGAGTATCTATTGGTAAGGAGGTTTCTGATTTAAATGCAAATCATATTACATTCAGACACCTTGCAGTGTAGGCTCAAACAAAAAGTACAAGCACAGTAAGAGAGGAAAATCTCTTATTTGGGTAGGAGGTAGGGACATTAAGATACAGGGTCTTACCGAACAGCTGCACTGGGTGCACTGATTGGGTTGCCGGTTCTGAAAGAGCCCTTCTGCCATGAATAGCTCTCCATGCTGGTAAGTGGTACCGTTGTACTCACACGACTTGCTGGTTACCTTATTGTTCACTGGGGGTAAAGAGTCTTCTGGAACAGGGTGGAGAAAAACCACACCAAGTATTGACATCATTGCAAAAAAATTTCATAAATCTCAATTGCAGATTGGGCTGTACTACATAGTGAAAATCTCTGCTCCGGTGGTTAAAAATTTTAGATGATAATGCAGTAGCTAGACAAGAAGAGCAGCTGACATCACCAGCAATACATTTTTTCATTTTCTGAGCATTTATTGAGCACCAACTGTGTGTTAGATACTGTAATAAGCATTAGAAAGACATCAGAGAACAAGGACATGGTCCCTGCCTTGATGGAACTAACAGTTCTAGATATTAAACTCCCTGAAAGGAGAGAATCCGTGCTAGTTTTAATTAATCATTTCTCATTTTCCTTCAGAAGAGGAACTACCTATTATGAGTATCTTAGTAACTTTACTCCTCCTGTGTTTTATATCCCTTATCACATGCTCATATGCTTGTTCCAGCTTCTGTAGTTTTTGTTTCTTTTTGATCTCCCAATAAGATAGCACCTCCCCCTACTCTTTGAAGTGTTATGTTAATGCAGCTTATGTCTCTTTGCCTCCAAGAAGCATTTCCTAATGACTCCAGCTCACAATCTAGACCTCTCAAGGCATCTGATGTCTGAAGTACACAATTTGGAACTTGAATATTATTGGAACTCATATTTGTGAATTACAGTTATATAGCAAACTATTTACAAAGAGCTTTCACATATATTATTATTGTTATGGAACCTTACAACAACCCTGTCAATCAAGTAGAGTAGATTCCTTTTCTATTAGAAGGAAAGTGGCTCTGTCTTTTTAATTTTTATTTTATTTCTTTAATGAGACAGAGCTTGAGCAAGAGAGTTTGCACACGTGTGTGTGTGAGAGAAAGAGAAAGAGAGAGAGACTCCCAAAAGGATCTTGTCATACAACAATCCCCTTCCCTCAACCCTCCATTTAAGTCAAGAAGATCTTGGCTGCATGCCCGATGTATTTTCAGGTTAACTTAGGATCTGAACCTGTGGTCAGCCATGTGGCTTCCAGCACTGCAGATGAGCATGCTAACTACTGTCTGCATCACCAAGGCTGAGCCAAATAGGGTAGATGCTTATCTTCATTTGAAAGAAACAAGACACCAAGGTTGAGTGACTTACCTGAAGTCACAAAGCTAGTTAGTGGTAAAAAATAGGGGGAAAAAAAAATAGGGGGGACATATAATCTGATCTCCTGATCTCAAATTTCATCTCCTTCCTGTCAATCTATGTATGCAGGTGTATATACTACTTTTTGAGGACTGTGACTGTTACATGTCTCTTTACTTCATGGAGTCTAGCATACACTTGGCATGTAGCACAAAGTCAACGCACTCAAGAAATTCATTCTCACTGCATGGTCCATATATGTCTGTTCACTGGGCTTCCTTAAAGTACATGATGCATTTACACACACACATACACACACACACACACACACACATACACCTCAAACAACAAGAAATTCCAAGATTAATCATTGTCATTTGAATTAATAATAGACACAAGCAGAGCTTGGGAAGTGCATGCCATAAGATAGTAGAAGAAGAGAAATTAAAGGAGTTGTGTGTTTCATTAGATAGAGGCTTAGAGAGTTGGAATATCTTTTCTTTCCATCATTCGCAATTATGAGTCCATTTTATGATGGGTAAATTATACCTCAATACAATTGTTTATAAAAAAATAGATGAAATTATTCTTAGGATGTAGTGAAAATGATAAAGGATAGTAATACCTATAATAACAGTAGCTAACATCTAGAGAGCCCTAATTATAAGCTAGGCACAATGATGAGTGCTTTTATTTACATATTTTATTGGTTCTTTCTAATAAATTTTTATGTATACATTATGATTATGCCCATTTTGCAGATAAAGTAACTAAGGATTGAGAAATTAATAAGTTCTGAGAAATTAATAGGCATGCCCAAATACTACTGGGGTATCATACTTTTTTTTCCTTTTTAGGTTTTTGCAACAGGTATGTGTGCTTGCTGGAGAGAAACAGAGAGACAGAGAGAGGGAAAGTGAGAAATCACCTGCCAGGGGGATGGCTGCACCATAATCCCATCTCTTTCAGTCTCCTCTTAGGATTTTGGGCACTCATGCACACACACCTGACATGATTTTTAAACCACCAGATCTGGGACTTGAACTGTGGTCAGCTATATGGGCCAGACATATAGCCCTTAACCACCGTGCCACCTGCTGGCCCCAGAGATATTATACTTTTACTAAAATGTATCATATCCTGTCAGCACCAGGATATGAATTGATGTCTGATTCTAGAATCTTCTTTGCTAGCTACTATCAAAAAGGGTGCCAATTACTTCAAACCTCGAAAAAGGAAGGGATCTTTTAGTTTAAAACTAAAATCCCAACCAATGGAACACAAAGGCCATTTTGTCCCTTTAGAATTTTATGGCCTAAAATACCCAGAATACAGGCATTGTACTTTCTTTGGCTTTACTGGTTTAGGTAACTGACCTAATTCTATACTTTGCTATTAGCCTCAATTTCTGAGTAAGTCATTCTTTGAGTGTTAACTAGTTATTATTTACCCCTTATAGACAACTAAGAAAATTCCTTAATTTTGCCTTAAAAAGAAGAAGCCTATGGTATTGATTTTCTTTCTTTTTTAAGATTCTACATATGACAGACACAGCGGCAGGCCTCTGGTCAGCCAGGGATCCTGAGGCAGGGACATCCCTGCTCCCTCACCTCACCTGCAGAACCCCAGCCCAAGCGCCCACCCCCTAGGTAGGTCTGTCCCCAGCCGCAGCCCACAGTCTTTCAGCTTTATTCTCTTGTTAATTTCCTGGTCTTCCTCATCCCACAGTCTGTCCTGTCCCCAGCAGGAGGCCACAGACACAGCAGCATTAGTGAAGCATGCGACTTTTTTTTTTATTTCTCTGTTTTTTTTTTTCTTGTGTCATTTCACCTAATACCCTCTCCTCTTCATCTTCCACCCTACCAAAAGGACTAGACAGGTCTATAATTCAATATATGAAATCCCCTAGTAATATAACTTTCTCTGGGATCTTCCCTTGTACTGACCCTCCTGAGAAAAAGGATATACTGCTTCTCAGACACCTCAGTAGAGTACTGTTCTTGATACCACATTGATAAAAACAACACAAGAGACACTTTGGCAAACATTAATTTGCAGCAAAAGGGAAAGTCACTTACTTCTAGTTGGAGTAACCTTCCCGTAAGAGGTATTCAAAGTGAATACATCTTCCAATGGCTAGAAGAAGAGCCTCAGGTATGAATAAACAAGGAAATATATCTCCATCAAAAGTACAGAGTAACTCCCCTCCATCTTTCATGCTAATAGACGATGTTACAAAAATGTCAGACAAAGAATTTCGAACATTTATGGTGAACAAATTCTTTGAGTTGGAACAGAAAAGAGACAACGAACTACAGGAGATGAGGAAGTCATTCCAAGATATGAAAGAAGAAATGGACACTCTGAGAAAGAACCAGATGGAGCTATTAGAGATAAAGTCTGGAATAGAGGAAATCAAAAACTCCCTTGAAAGTTTTAAAAGTAGATTAGACCATGCTGAAGATCGAATCTCTGATGTAGAAGATAAAACCTCTGACCTAGAAAGAACCACCAAAAAGATAGAGAAAATAACAAAAAAACATGAGGATAATATATGAGAAATACTAGATTCCATAAGATGTCCAAATATCAGAATAACTGGCATCCCAGAAGGTGAAGAAACTAATAATGGCATGGAAAATCTA
>NW_006204851.1:977876-992570 GCF_000334495.1 Tupaia belangeri chinensis
CACAATTTTGGAGATTCCTGAAAAATCTACAAATAGAACTGCCATATGATCCAGCAATCCCATTTCTTGGCATCTACCCAAAGGATAGAAGAATTTCTCATTGGAAAAGTGCTTGCACATCGATGATTATTGCGGCACTTTTCACAATTGCTAAGACACGGAACCAACCGAAATGCCCGTGTACGGATGAATGGATTGAAAAACTGTGGCACATATACTCTATGGAAAACTATTCAGCCATTAAGAACAACAAAACCCTGGCTTTTGACATAAAGTGGAAGAATATGGAAGATTTACTGTTGAGTGAAGCAAGCCAGGCTATAAAGGAGAGATACTGTATGTCACCACTTAATATATACCGAATGTCTGCACTCTATAACTGAAACTGACAGGCCAAAGGATGTACAAACACAAGAGGTGGATGTGAATGTCAGATGTGGTGTGTGTGGAGGAGTGGGGCCTGGGGAAGAACATTTGGAGGAGGGATACGAAAACAGCATTGTTGAGATAGGGAGGTAGTGTTGTTATATTTTGATCAACTCGACCAGAAGAAATGTTCATATATTGAAATGATCACCTTGTAAGCTAAATATGATTGAATGTATTAAAAATGTAAATTAAAAAAAAGATTCTACATATGAGTGAGATCATACAGTATTTGTCTTTTGTGAGTGACTTATGTAATTTACCATGTCTTCCAGGCTTACCCATGTTGTTTGTTGTAAATGATACAATTTCATCCTTTATATCACTAAAAAATATTCCATTTTGTATACATACCATATTTTCTTTATCTTTCCATCTGTTGATAAGCACTTAGGTTGATTCCATATGTTGCTATTGTGAATAGTGCTATACTGAACAAACGAGTGCTGATATGTACAATTATTATGTACCAATAAAACTTTTTTTTATTAAAAAAGAAGTCCTGGGACCAGCAGGCAGCATGGCAGTTAAGGCACTGAACTCCCTTATGGACGACCACAGTTTGTGTCATGGACTCTGTAGCTTGAAAATCATGCTGGCCATGCATGCATGCATGCATGCCCAACATCCTGAGAGGAGAATGGAGGAAAAAGGACTGTGGCATGGCTATCCTCCCTGGGGGTGATTTCTCACTTTCTCTCTCTCTCTCTGTCTCTCATTGGCATGTGCATGTGCCCTATGGAAAAAAATTTAAAAATAAAAAATAATTTTGTTTTAGAAAAAGAAGCCTTAACTCCTAGTCAGAGATTAACTCATCCTAATTGACCTTCTATCTGGGCTAATTGTCCTTGACGCCACCCATGAGTACATACAACCAGACAGGTGCAGCTGGCAGATTTGACTGAAAGGACAGGAGCAGGGCCATTTTGCCCCTGGGCTCTAATTATTCCAAAATTTCAGCATTTTGTGGTGAGGAAAACTACAATGACTTATAAGATAATACTTGCCATGGTTCTTACAGGAGTTGGAAGATCTTTGGAATTACAAAAAAGATTTTCAACAAGTGTGATTTTTT
The DNA here is from genome assembly GCF_000334495.1 of Tupaia belangeri chinensis. Lineage (NCBI taxonomy): Eukaryota > Metazoa > Chordata > Mammalia > Scandentia > Tupaiidae > Tupaia > Tupaia belangeri. The sequence goes on from NW_006204851.1 coordinate 979,378, forward strand.
TAAATATTTGTTTTTGTTGTCACTGTTGTTTATTTGTTTTGTTTTTGCTTCAGAAGAATGTAGACCAATGGGAAGAAAACTGCAGTGTAAAGTTTTTCAGTGCAAACATGACTTTGGGAGTTTTTCTTGAATTAGTCATCCTAAGGAACCTGGCACTGCAATCTATTAATCCATAATAATAAACAGGAGATAGGGAGAAAGCTCAAAGAGGAAAACCAAATAGAATCAAATAAAAAATATGTTAATTTTTAAGAGTTATTTCATGCAGTACAATTTCTTAACACTTTATTTATTCTTATTTCTATCTTCTAACATCCTTAATGGTGTAAGGGGGAGAACTATGAAAATAAGGCTACTGATACCCTGATATATTTGATCTATACCACACAGCTGTTTAATAGGAGAGCCAATTCAGAAATAAAGTTTTCCTGCCTACAAGATTGTACTCTTTTTAGAGTGGGTGTTAAAACTTTGGGCCAAGATCACTGTGTCCTAATCCCAGCTCAGGACTCCCCATAAAACTGCACAATTCACTTTACCTTGCTGGGTCTCAATTTTCCTATTTAAGAGTAGGGTACAGGACTCAAATATTCCCTTGTGCCCAACACAGTATGCTTCCCAACCACAGAAGCAAGGAAAACTACCTTGTATTCTATCCTCTCTCTTCTCTTCCCAGATTTTTCCAAGGTGCCTGGGCTTCTAACCAACTGTCCTTGGAACACGTTCAGTGTTTCTAGCTGAAAATGGCGGAGCATCAGTATAAAGCAAAGTTGGTCCCAGGGGCCCACAGGAAAATGCTACAAAAGAAATGACCAGACTACATGGATTCTAGCTTCCCCCATCTCTCCAGTCAAATTCCCACATACCACTGTGAGTAGGAGTAGAAGGAGGACATCATTGGTTAAGCATACAGGTAATTTGCGATAAGATTACAGATATGTTGGGCAAGATTTCTCCTCCACAGGTGAGGGATGGTCTTATATGTACATAGAACTATGAATTCTGGGATGCTCAGAAAAGAAGCCCTAATCCTAAATCACTCTTACCATCTTTTCTCTCATTGATGCCTAAAATACCACCATTAGAGGTCAATTCCTTTGGGATAAATGGTTGCCTTATTGCAAACAGATTTTGCAATCCCAAGACATCTGTGAGAGGCTACACATTGCACATTGTCATTAACATCTTAGTGTCAATAACTTTGCTACAGCCTGTTTTTTTTTTTTTTCTCATTGACAAATTTTATGAAGAGGTCTGTGGTCCTACCCCATTTCCTTTGGCATGCTTCTTCCCTTCCTGGCACTACTCTTCTTCCCACTCTCTAGAACCCTAAATTCTCATGCTGGTTGCTGTCTTCCCTACTCTTCCCATTCTCAATTCTTCATTTTCTTAGTAGGGCATATCTTCGCTGGTTAGAAAGGTAGTTAATATGACAGGAGACAAATCAGCTTCTAGTGTTATGAGATAAATATAAACCTACTCAGAGCTTCCAGGGATCAGGTACTAAGCTCAGTGTCAAGCTCTTCCTTCTTTTACCATTGATATCATTACTCTGTTTTCTACTTTTTTTTTTTTTTGAGAGGTTTTTGCTATAGGGCATGTGCGCTCGCCAGAGAGACAGAGAGATAGAAAGTGAGAAATCACGCCCCAGGGGGGATGGCCACGCCGCAATCCCTTTTCCTCCATTCTCCTCTTGGGATTTTGGGCACGCATGCACACACATGCATCCGGCATGAGTTTTAAGTCACTGGGTCCAGGATGCAAACTACAGTTGACTACATGGGAGTCCAGCGACATAGCCATTACCCTAACTGCTGATCCCTTACTTTATTTTGATGGCTGAGACTGAATTATTTTTTTAAGTATATTGAGTTAGTTGCCTACCGTGGTTCAAGTTCTGAACCTGGCAGCTTGCCTTCTCACTTTCCTTCTCTCTCTCTCTCTTTCTCTCTCTGTTCCTCTCTGGCCAAATTAAAAATATACATAAATAAGTAAAGTTAAATAAAATAATTCTTTAATAAAAAAGTATACTGGGTTAGGGAACCAGCAGTTAGCGTAATGGCTATGTTGCTGAACTCCCATGTAGTCGACCGTGGTTCGCGCCCCGGACCTGGTGGCTTAGAATTCACGCTGGGTGCCTGTGTGTGCATGCCCAAGATCCCGAGAGGAGAATGGAGGAGAAGGGATTGCGGCGTGGCCATCCCCCCTGGGGGTGATTTCTCGCTTTCTGTCTCTCTGTCTCTCTCTGTCTGGCGAGCACACGCGCCCTATAGCGAAAACCTCTCCAAAAAAAAAATATATATATATATATATACTGGGTTAGACAGATCATAGTTAGTTAATTTATTTGCTATAAGGCATGTATACACACAGAAAGAAACAGAGCGAGAAGTGGGGGGAGAGAGAGAGAGTTAGAAAGCACCTCTCAGGGGTATGACCATGGCACAATCCCTTCTTTTCCATTGTCCTCTCAGGATTTGAGGTGCACATGCACACACACCAGGCATGTTTTTCAGGGTGCCAAGTCTGAGACTCAAATGACCTCAAGGCCATGTGGGATCCAACTTCCCAGACCATCATACCACCTGGCTGGCCCAGAGCCTGATTCTCATTTATTTATTTTTTTCCTAATTTGTCAGAGGGCATGTGCACTTGTTAGAGAGAAACAGAGACAGAGAGAGGGGAAAAAAACACCTCTCCATGGGGTGTGGTCATGCCACAATCCCTTCTTCTTCATCTCTTCATCTTGTTTGGATTTTGAGTATGCATGGCCCCATGTCCAGCATCTTTTTCAACCTGCTGGGGTTGGTATTTGAACTGTACAGTGTCAACCATATGAGATCTGGCTCCCTTAACAACCAGGCCATATTGCCAGTCCTTACTGGGCCTGGTTTTAATGTTTCCCTGGTTCTCTGTCATTCTACTGATATAGTCCCATCACATCTGTAGGCCATTTTAGTGATGAGAATGAAAGGGAGGCTAATGAGGATGAAAGTAAATGCTTTAAAGAGGTTACATTCACTTAACTTGCCTGTGAGATAGAGAGACACACACAGATGTCACAAAAATAAAACTGTCCAAAAAAACTCTACCTCAGGTCCCAGAAATACAAGGGCAGTGAGAAGTGCAAAAAAAAAAAAAGGCTAGGAAAGGAACCCTTGGTATTAGGGTGCTATTTATGCAGAGTGTTGTTCAGCTCTATATTTCATAGTGATACCAGAGAAAAGAGTTAAGATTGCTCTCTGGAGTCCATAGACAATGGTCTCTGGGGTCTCAGCTGCTAGGATCTGAGGTTGTTCCCCCAGAAAAAATCACAAATTGAAATCCTAATCTCCAAAGAGGTGGTACTAGGAAGTGTGGCCTTCAGTATGTGATTGAGTTGTGAGGCAAAGCCCTCATAAATGGGATTAGTGCCACTAATAAAAGAGGCTTATAGAAACTTGCCCCTTCCACCACGTGAGAACATAGCAAGAAAGAGCCATAAAAACAAAACAGAAAGTGGGCTACTGTCAAATATCAAACCTGCTGGCACTTGACCTTGGTCTTCCTAGGCTTCTAGGACATTGAAAAATAAGGCTATGTTGTTTATAAGACACCCAATTTATGACATTTCCTTATAGCAGCCCTGACAGACTAAGAAACCAGCTTTGGCATGACTTTGCTCTGAGATCTTAGGAAGGCTACTTAGTCTATTTGAATCTTGATTTCCTCATCTTCAAAATGAATATGTCATTTACCTGACATTGCTATAAGGTGTAGAGATAATTTATTTTAAAAAGCTCAAAGGTATCTGGCATGTTACAATGTTCACGATAAATGGTAGGTGATGTTGGTCTAGAAAAAAGACACAGGAGAAAGCTATAATCTTGAAGAACACAGGTCTTCCTAATTGTCATAGATGACTAGACAAATAAAAGGGGTTTCCTTTGTACTTATGTGTATGGTAAGTGTTGTGGGAACATGAGTTAAGGCACTTTTTCCCTTGTGTTTCCCTCTTCATTTGCTTATGCAGGTCTTTGACTATACCTGACATTAATACGCTCTTGACTGTACCTTGACAATACTTGGTACTATGCTAGGTTAAAGCTACAAAGGTTGATAAGACATGTCCTTGATTCTAGGGAGAATCCTGCTCTCATTGGAGGGACAGGCACAAGAAGATGTTAAATAACATAGTTAAGGTTCATAATGGAAGAGGTCAAGTTATCACAAATTGCCAAACAATGTCAAGTGGGAAGGAGTATCAACTGAATTAATGCATTTATATTCTTGAATGATACAAATGCATTTCTCACTTGAAAATTAAATTTAAAGACTATGTTTGAAAAAAAACTTCTACTTGAAGGCCTCAGGCCAGACTAGGTGATCATTCTGAGTCCCACCCAACAATAGGAAATCAATCTACAAAGCTGGTCATCCAAAGCTCAGCTCTATTCCTACTAGTGGGGCAGGCTATAACTACAATTCTGTGTTCCCAGTCTTATTCCAAAGAGGGAGTTCCTTATTACGGACATTATTCAGCACCTCCATCTAGGGAAAGTGGGGATGCTACATTACTTGCATTTATTTAATTTATTTATTTATTTTTGCTATAGAGCATATGTACTTGCTGGAGACAGTAGCAGAGAGAGACAGAGAGGGAAAGTGAGAAAGCATCCTTCCAAGGGAGGGATGGCCATGCCACAATCCCTTCTCTTCAGTTCTCCTTTCTGGATTTTGACCATGCACACACATGTGCATGGCATTTTTTTTCAAGCCATGGTGTCCAGAACTCAACTGCTCAGTCAGCCATGTGGAATCCAGCTGCCTTAACCTCCATGCCATCTGCTGGCTGGACATTACTTTTTAAAACAGTTTTAAAGTAATTGTGTAATTTGGACTAGATTTTAGGTCTTGGCCCAAATGGAAAAAAAAAAAAAAGTAAGGGTACTGGTGAGAAAGAAGCTGTGGCTCTCCAAATGAATGCTACTCTAGTGGAAGCGGGGGCCAGTTTGGTGCTGCATCTTGGTCAGGGTAAGTCAGAGCTACAGAAAGGATACAACACATCTTGCAGAACAAATGCAATAGGTTTTCTGTAGCCCCCTTTAAAAGGAACAGCACTCATGCTGAGGCTCTGTGTGTTCAGATGAGTTTTTCTTTGGGATGTTCAATGAGATAAGAGGTACTGTTTTAAATAGCTCTATCAGTTGATCCAGTGATATATACCACTTGGATTTCTTCCTTTAAGTGTTCCAACTACCATCACTTCTTTTTGCCCTGGGCCTCTCAATGTGATGACTTAACTAGATCTGCTTTCCTTGAGCAGAGTCCTATGATTTTCTTTCTTTTTTTTTTTTTTTATAAGTCCTCCAGTCTTTCAGTCTGTTCCATAGAGGGGAGACAGTTGGTATATGTTAAGGGGAGACATATAATGTCTCTCTTTCGTATCCTGACTTGCTTCACCCAGCAACAAATCTTCCATATTCATCCACTTTCTATCAAATTTCAGGGCCTTGTTGTTTTTATGGCTGAATAATATTCCATGAAGTATATGTGTCACACTTTTTCAATCCATTCATCCATTTGTGGGCATTTGAGCCATTACGCTAACTGCTGGTTCCCTCTTCTGGAATATTCTTGAGAAGTAGCAATAAAACCTTCATCTGAAAAGTTCCAATAGAGGGACCTCCCAACTCTTCTGATACCGTACAATAATTTAATCCCAAAATATATAATCGTAAATCTATTGGGATATTTTCAACATTATTCAAATCCAATGTAGCTTCCTTGCATTTCTAGTTATTGGGTCCACATGCTGCTTGCAAAAGCAAAAGAAAACAAAATAATTCCTTCCTCTGTGGGGAGAGAGCTCTTAAACTCTTCTTGGACATTTAACCCATCTCCTTGAATCATTGCTTTGCAGATGAAACATCCCTGATCCCTTTCAAAAGACACATTTATCAGATTCTAAAGTCTGACATATTTATCAGACCCTAAACTCTGCCAGCCAGGCACGGAGTGCCCAATAAATGCCAGATCCCTTTTTCTAAGTATAAAGTAATCGATTTGCTCAAACCCTTCTTGCTAGTCGAGATTCTCCATGATATGTTTTGCCAGACCCAGCTACAATACTTGGCATGTAATTAGAAAACTGCTCATTTCTGGCAATGAAAACTCGGATTTGATCTTTGCCATGTGTGATCTTTGCCATGCATCCCTTCCAGTGGGTTGCATCCTCCGCGTTCTTATACAGCAGAAATCTATATTCCATGGATTCCCTTTCTGTGACTTTGGAAGGACAATCAACATTAAAACGGTGCCTACGAGGTGCCTGGCTTTGCTGAAGAAATGATGAAAAATCTTCCACAAATAGATTTAGTCCTGATACATGTTTTTGGAGCAAGAGTTTTCCATTTTCTTCTCTGTGTGACAGTCTTTGCACTACTAAGTTGGAGTTGTATGAGGCTTTCCCACTTGCCCTAATTCTTCATTTCTTTTTCTGGCGGCCTGTCTGTATTATATCTTGTCCTCTACCTAGGAGCCCTTCATGTCCTCAGTAAATATAAAAGTAGAGATACATTTCTATAGTTATTTCAGTACCTTCTCCAACAGAAAAACGAAATCGCTTTGGAAAAGCACATTCATTAGTCACCCTACCAATACCCTGTCAGATCACCAAAATACAACCTATTCTCCCTTCTGGCTTTTCACAGGGACCACAGTTTTTGCAGTTCCCTCCACCTAAGTATCTCTACCTCCTAACCTTATGGAAAGTGTCTCCTGCGTCCCTACCTTGTCCTTGCTAAGGCAATGACACTAGAACACTGCCATCTAACCTTTCTACCAAAGCTTTAGGTTTAAAATGTGCTTTCTCTTACTGTACAATTTAATCACTTCTAAAACCTCAGACACCTTTTCCCAAGAAGGTCCTTGACCTTGTTCTGAAACAACTGCTTGTAAACTATACAAAATGCAACGATTTCCTGTATAAGAAGAACCCCATTATTCCTCAGGATGGGGGATTATAGGTGTTTGTTTTTCTCTTCCTCTAACCTTAGCAGGCCCAATTTCGGTTACTTCCTGTGGTAGTCGCCATTCTCTAATTGTTACTGTCTCTTTCCAGGTTATATGGGGAACAGGACGAAAATATAAAAAGATTTGGCAGAACTAACTGTCTTGAGTCCAGTGGTTCCCAATGTTGGCTGCATATTGGGATATCTTGGGGAATTAAAAAAATCCTTATACCAGGCCCCAGACCAATTAAGTCAGAAATTGTGAGACTAAGACCTAATTAATGAGTTTTTAAAGCTCCTCAGGTGTTTGCAAAGTGTAGCCAAGACTGAGAACAACTATGTCAGCTGAAGGGAGAAATAGGCATTTAGAACAGGATAGATTCTAGAATAGGATTTCCTTTCCATTTGGAAAATGGAAGGAACAGAAGGAATTTTAATGACTAAACTTCAGCTCAATTATTCTTTTCTTTTTTTTTTTTTTTGAAGGTTTTTGCTATAGGGCGTGTGTGTTCGCCAGACAGACAGAGACATAGAGACAGAAAGTGAGAAATCACCCCCCAGGGGGGATGGCCACGCCGCAATCCCTTCTCCTCCATTCTCCTCTCGGGATCTTGGGCACACACGCACACGCGCCCGGTGTGAGGTTAAGCCACCGCGTCTGGGACTCGAATCGCAGTCGACTACGTGGGAGTCCAGTGACATAGCCATTATGCTAACTACTGGTCCCAGCTCAATTGTTCTTGACATTGGTTCTAATACCAACTTTGAAGGGACTTCAAAAAGTTTGCAAAAAAAATGGACTTAATGTACAAACTTAGTTTGATGAAAAGAAAATGAAATCTATTGGTAGTTTTATCATACTTCACATTTTACATGAACTTTTTGAAGACCACCTTTGTGTATTCCCCCATGAAGTAACAAAAGGTGTGTGTGTGTGTGTGTGTGTGTGTGTGTGTATTTAATTTTATCCTTTATTATCATTTATACATTCAATTGCTATACATCATTTAGATTGTAAACAGACTTTACCCAGCATGATGTATATCTCAGTCCAGTTGGGAATACTATACACATACTCATCAACAGATAATAAACCATATCTGTGTTCCACAAATACCTTACCTCTCTATTTTTTCCCTAAAATTATCTTTCCTGTGTTCTTCCCTCCCACACTCTCCTTCCACTTTGTCTCTAGTGTCTATAATAATTTTTAATGTTTATAAGTCCTCCAGTCTTTCAGTCTGTTCCATAGAGGGGAGACAGTTGGTATATGTTAAGGGGAGACATATAATGTCTCTCTTTCGTATCCTGACTTGCTTCACCCAGCAACAAATCTTCCATATTCATCCACTTTCTATCAAATTTCAGGGCCTTGTTGTTTTTATGGCTGAATAATATTCCATGAAGTATATGTGTCACACTTTTTCAATCCATTCATCCATTTGTGGACATTTCAGTTGGTTCCATGTGTTAGCAATTATGAATAGTGCTGCAATAAATATAGTTGTGCAAGTGCTTTTCCGACTAAGTGTTCTCCTGTCCTTTGGGTAGATAACCAGGAGTGGAATTGTTGGATCATATGGTAGTTCTATTTGAAGGTCTTTGAGGAACCTCCATATTGTTCTCCACAGTGGCTGGACCAGTTTACATTCCCAAAAACAATGTAGGAGTGTTTCTCTTTCACCACATCCCCACCAGCACTTACCATTTTTTGTTTTATTAATCTTCACCATTCTGACTGGGGTTAGGTGGCATCTCATTGTGGTTTTGATCTGCATCTCCTTTACTATGAAGAATGTCGAGCATTTTTCCATATGCTTTTTGGCTGTTTGTATGTCTTCCTTAGAGAGTTGTTTATTCAGCTCATTTTCTCATCTTTTAATTGGGTTAATAATTTTCTTCCAGGTAAGCTGCTTGAGTTCTCTGTGTCTTCTGGTTATCAGCCCCTTATCTGAGGTACAGTTAACAAATATTGTCTCCCATTCCGAGGGTTGTTGATTCACATGAATTTTAGTGTCCTTTGCTGTGCAGAAACTTCTTAATCTGATGCAATCCCAGCTGTCTATTTTGGGGATTATTGCCTGTGCTTTGGAGGTCTTACTTGAGAAGTCTTTGCCTACCCCCATGTCTCCCAGAGTTTCCCCAGTGTTTTCCACCAGTAGTTTTGTAGTTTTGGGTCTTAGGTTTAGATCTTTGATCTACTTTGTGTTGATTTTTGTTAATGGTGACAGATAGGAGTTCAGATTCATCTTTTGACAGATGGATACCCAGTTTTTACAGCATCATTTGCTAAAGAGGTTTTTCCTTTTCCTACTGGATTAACTGGTACCCTTTGTCAAAGATCAGTTGGCTGTATGTTTGGGGGGTTATTTCTGGGGTCTCTATTCTGTTACATTGGTCCTCTTGTCTGTTTTTGTGCCAAAACCATGTCGTTTTGATTATCACCACTTTGTAATATACCTTTGGGTCAGGAAGTGAGATACCCCCACACCACTCTTCTTGTGCAGGATGGCTTGGCATTATGGGGTCTTTTATAATTCCAGACAAATTCTGTGATTCTTTTCTAGATGTGTGAAAAAAAGTCTCTCGTAATTTTATAGGAATTGCATTAAATATGTAGATTAATTTGGGAAGGATTGCCATTTTGATTATATTAATTGTGCCAATCCAGGAACATGGGATGTCCTTCCACTTTTTTGTGTCCTTTTTGATTTCCTTTTTAAGGTTTTCATAGTTTTCCTTATAAAGGTCTTTGACTTTCTTCGTTAGTTTTATTACTAGGTATCTTATACTTCTTGTGACTATGGTAAACACAATTACTTTCTTCAGTTCTGTCTCTTCTTGTTTGTATATAGAAATGCTATAGATTTTTTTTGAGAGGTTTTTGCTATAGGGCGTGTGTGCTCGCTAGACAGACAGAGAGAGACAGAGAGATAGAAAGCGAGAAATCACCCCCCGGGGTGGGGGTGGGGGGATGGCCACGTCACAATCCCTTCTCCTCCATTCTCCTCTTGGGATCTTGGGCATGCATGCACGCGTGCCCAGCGTGCGTTTAAGCCACCGGGTCCAGGGCACGAACCACGTTCAACTACGTGGGAGTCCAGAGACATAACCATTACGCTAACTGCTGGTCCCAAAATGCTATAGATTTTTGTAAGCTAATTTTTGTATCCTGCCACTTCACTGTATGCATTTAGTACTTTAAGAAGTTTTCTCGTGGATACTATTGGGTCTTTTCTGTATACTGTCATATCATCTGCAGAGATAATTTCAGCTCTTTTTTTGCTATTGGAATGCCTTTTATTTCCTTCTCTTGTCTGATCACATTGGCTAGGATTTCCAGTACTATATTGGCAGCCTCATCATGTATCAGTTTTTAGTGGAAAAGCTTTTAGCTTTTCCCCACTCAGTATAATGTTAGCTATAGGTTTTTCAGATGGCTTTTATTATGCTGAGAAACAATCTTTCTATGCCAATTTTTTCTTAGAGTCTTAATCATAAAGGAACGTTGTATTTTGTCAAATGCTTTCTCCACATCAATAGAAATGATCATGTGGTTTTTATCTTTCTTTCTGTTAATATGGTGTATTACATTTATGGTTTTGTGTATGTTGAGCCACCCTTGCATCCATGGAATAAAGCCTACCTGGTTGTGATGAATAACCTTTTTTATATGCTTTTGAATATGGTTAGCAAGTATCTTGTTGAGTATTTTTGCATCTATATTCATCAGAGATATAGGTCTGTAGTTTTCCTTTTTTGTCATATCCTTATCCATTTTGGGAATGAGGGTAATGGGGGCTTCATAGAATTAATCTGGAAGGAATCCTTTCTTTTGGATCTCTAGAAACAGTGTGAGTAGAATGGGAGTTAGCTCTTTAAAAGTTTTGTAAAATTCAGCAGTAAAACAATCAGGACATGGACTTTTCTTTTTTGGGAGGTTATTTACTACTGATTCAATCTCATGGCTTTTTATAGTTCTATTCAGGCTTTATGAGTCCTCCTGTGTCAATCTTGGTAGATTATATGTGTCCAGGAGTTTGTCCATCTCATCCAGGTTTTCTTCTTTGTTGGCATATAATCGCTCATAGTATCCTCTAATGCTGTTTTGCATTTCTATTATGTCTGTTGTAATGCTGCCTGATTCATTGAAAATTTGATGTATCTGGTTCCTTTTTCTCTTCTTCTTAATTTGTCTAGCTAATGGTGTGTCAATCTTGTTTATCTTTTCAAAGAACCAGGTTTTGCTGTCATTTATTTTCTGTATATTTATTTCCTATTTCATTTATTTGTGCTCGAATCTTTATTATTTCTTTTCTCCTGGCATTTTTTGGATTTTTCTGTTGTTTTACCAATTCCCTGAGTCCTATGATTTTTCAAATCTTCTACAAACTTTTCTCTTCCATAAAAACTTAACTATTTTGTGGCCCATCACATTGATGACCTGCTAGCAAGGTTTGACACTAATCCCACTAACTAATCTGTATCGAAGTGCCAGTGGAAGATAATGTTTTAAAATAGTGTCCTTTTCTACGGGATTACATTTTTACTGTATCCATAAGGCTGTCAAGCACAGTGCAGAGTGTGATACATTCCAGAATCGAGAATTCACATGAGGGAGCTTACTCATAAGGCAGCCTCCAAGATTTGTCTTAGTGGGAGGAAAGGCATTACTTCAGAGTCCCATATGGCTTTAAATTAAAGCTTCACCACTAATATCTTACCACTTAATGGCTGAGCAAATCACTTTACATCTCTGAGCCTTGGTTTCCTCATCTATAAAATGGAGGGATAGCTCAGTGGTATAGTAATAATGTGTTGCTCAAGTGAAGCTGGATCCATATGGAAGATTGTGGGTTCAGTTCCCCAGTCAGCCAGTATATTCCAGGCACAGGAGCCCATGATTCTAGCTAGCTGGAAAGACTGGGAGGAAATCACAGCATGAGATTTTGATGAGAGTTCTTCTCCCCCACCCCACTTCATGTGTATATCTCTCTGTCTCCCACTCTTATGAAAGAAATAAGTAAACTTTGTGAAATAATAGGAACGAAAATAATACCTACTTCATAGGTGAGGATTAAATAAGATATATTATGCTCAGCATTAATACTCAATAAATGATAAAATTCTTATATTACTGCTATCTATAAATAATAGGGTTTCTGGAAGGCAAAAAGCAGGCTGGTAAGGGAAGAGATGTGGGATTACTTAATCTTTATAGTGACCATCTTCTTATCACACTGGCAGACCCTGCCTCTGTATAAGACCTGTGCAGAATGCTAATGTAGTAGTGACGCTTACTTTTCAGTCAGTATTATGTTCTGTAACTGTAGGTAATTCTCAATACCTGCAACACCCTGGCAAGGTTTCTTTTCCTTCTGTGCAGTAAAACTGTTTTGCTGCCTTGTTGAACTTCTCAAAAATTGCCAGATCCTGAATGGTAACTAGAGAGTCACTTCTGAGTAGTCACATACACTGAGAGTTGTTTTTTCCTGATCATAAAAACTTCCCCTTTAATCAAGACTTTGAACATGGAACAGATTTCTTGAATAAAATGAAAAGTTTCCAATACATTGAAATATAAACCCATAAGTCACCGCACATAAAACACCCAGCAGGAAAAAAAAATCAAGTTTACACAATCCCTGGAACAGCCATGGTCTTAGTCTCAGATGCTTCCTCAATCCATTAAACAAGTTCTTCTGGAGACAGAGGGCACCGTGTTTCCTGGGATCACACTCCATGGCCCATAGAGTACTCTTCTGGCTGGGCTGCTGTGGTTTTGGCTCTACTCAACAAGCAAAGCAATTACCAGTACATTCAAACAGTATATTGAATATCCTTTAGATACCAAAGTGAGAAACAGGAAGGTGACATACTCAGGTTATCAGAAAGATGTTAGAAAGTAAGGACAGCTGTATAGAGTTGGACACTGAAAAGTGGCCTGTCAGAGACCAACAGTTAGTATAATTGCTATGTCGCTGGACTCCCACATAGTCAACTGCGGTTCGCGTCCCGGACCCGGTGGCTTAAAATTCACGCTGGGCGCGTGTGCGTGTGTGCCCAAGACCCCGAGAGGAGAATGGAGGAGAAGGGATTGCGGCGTGGCCATCCCCCCACCCCCACCCCGGGGGGTGATTTCTCGCTTTCTGTCTCTCTGCCTCTCTCTGTCTGGCGAGCACACGCAAAAACCTCTCAAAA
>NW_006204851.1:992595-995515 GCF_000334495.1 Tupaia belangeri chinensis
CGTGGTTAGTGGCTTCTGGAACAGCAAGATGTGAGGTTCTGGTTCATCCCTGACTCTGCTGAATGCCAAGATTCCTCCATTCAGATTCAGATAGCAAATGGGTTTTAGGAACTAGCTTGGCTATGTCCTTGGGCAACATGACATGCCAGTACTCGAACTCCTCATCATTGTATTTGTCCGAATAGTAAACTTGTTTGTGCAACAAGATGGCTGTGCTTCCAGGTCGCCAGCCCCACTCACTCAACCTCCCCTGGGAGTCCTTTTATGTCCTAGCCCTCAGCTGACACCATCTGTCCCATCCCTATATCCCCCATCCCTACCATGTGTGATTTTTCTTTTTCTTTCTTTCTTTCTTCTTTTTATTTTATTTATTTAATTAATTAATTTATTTATTTTTGCTATGGGGTGTGTATATGTAGGAGAGAAAAAGAGAGAGAGACTGAGGAAAAGTAAGAAAGCACCCTTTAGGGGGGTTGACCATGCTGCAGTCCTTTCTCTTCCATTCTTCTCTTAGGATTTTGGGCATGTATGCACACACACCTGGTGTGTTTTTCAAGCCACCAGGTCCAGAACTTGAACTATACAGTTGGTCACATGGGATGCAGCTGCTTTTAACTGCCATGCAATTTACAAGCAGTTGAATTCTGGCCAGGCCCATTTACCAAACTCAGACTATGCCTTGCATTTCCTGAAGGCTCCAGACAGGTGGATTTATGAGTCAGAAGGGTCTAGAATATATCTATGATTATGAGTGGTCCTAAAAGGCAAGGAAGAGAGAGAGAAACTGCACTTCTCAGCCACCTCTCTAGTTGTATTTTTTAGGCATCATTTTTCAATCACTGTTCCTTCTGCATGTTTTCCAGAATTGCTATACAAAAATAATTGTCAATAGGTTTCAGTTCTCTATTTGTTTTGGGTCAGTATCTGAACCACTTTGCAGAAAGAATTTCATATTTTTTGGTTTAGGATGACTCTCCATTTCCTTCTTCATCCATCTTCTTATCTCATCCATTTCATGGTCCAGCTCTAGTCTCACCTCTTCAAGGAAACCTCACCTAGTGACTTCTGCATTTGTTGGTCTCTCTAGGAGATGAGAAAATGATCAGCAGACTGTTTCTGCTATGGTAGAGCTTCCAAAGTTAGCACATTCATGTAAACTCTCTTCCTCTCTGTTCTGCCAGAAAACCTGGCATGTCCCCCAGATTCAAACATTAGAGAAGGGCTCTATCTTTTCCAGAGGTTTAATGCATAGTAATGAGTATAGAAGACTGCAATAGCCCCCCAATAAATAGAAAAGCCCTGGGAGGAGTATAAACAAACCAAAAATAACATACCACTATACATCCTCTAGGATGTCTACAATAAAAAAGACAATAATAGCAAGTGTTCGTAAGGATGTGGAGAAATTAGTTCTCTTATACACTGCTAGTGAGAATGTAAAAACATAAAAAATGGTACAGATGCTTTGGAAAACAGTCTAGTAGTTCTTTAAAACATTAAATGCAGAGTTGCCATATGAACCAATAATTTCATTCCTGAGTATACGCCCGAAAGAATGCAAAGCAGGGACTCAAACAGATACTTGTACATGAAAGCTTGGAGCAGCATTATTCACAATAGTCAAAAGATAAAATCAACCTATCAATGTATTAATCAACAAAAATATGGTGAAGCCATATGCTGCAAGGTATATCATTCAGTTTGAGTGGATAAAGTTTGAAATCATTATGCTAAGTAAAAAAAAGGCAGTCATGAAACACCACATATTACATGGTTTCATTTATATGAAATATCCAGAATAGACAAATCCATAAAGATAGAAAATAAATTAGGGGATACCAAATGTCAAGTGGTGTTGGGGAGGGAAGATAGGGAAGGACTGGTTGGTATGGGGCTTCTTTTGGGGACTGTCAAAATATTCTGGAATTATTGGTGACGTTTGCAGTATCTTGTGAATATACTAAACCAACTAAACTGTATACTTTAAAAGGGTGAATTTTATAGTGTGAAAATTATTTCTCAATAAAACTGTCACCAAAAACACTGCTGAATATCCTACAGTGCAGACACAAAGCCTGGTTATTAGAATGGGACAGGTCTAGACAAAATGAAGGTGCTTTGTACTCTAGTGACAAGGAGGAAGATGAGGAAGATAAATTGTTCATTCAAAAGAAAAGGAGAGGGGGGATCAGCAGATGGCATAATGGTTACGTTGCTGGACTCCCACGTCCTCGACCACTGTTGGAGTCCTGGATCCACCGGCTTAAAACCAATGCCCAGTGCATGTGCATGTGTGCCAAAATCCTGAGAGGAGAATGGAGGAGAAGGGATTGCAACGTGGCCATCCCCCCTGCGAAGTGATTTCTCACTTTCTGTCTCTCTTTGTGTCTCTAGCAAGTACACCCCGCCCTATAACAAAAATCTCTCTCTCTTTCAAAATAAATAAATAAATAAAAATAAGGGAGGGGGGCCACCAGATGGCGTAGCAGTTACATCACTGGACTCCCACATGGCCTCCCACCGTTTGGGTCACACTGGATGTGCATGCATGTGTGTCCAAGATCCTGGGAGTAAAATAGAAAAAAGACTGTGGTATGGCCATCCCTCCTAGGGGTGATTTCTCACTTTCCCTCTCACTATCTCTGTCTCTCTCTCACCCCAGTAGTCATATGCCCTAAGGCAAAAACCTCATAAAAAGAAAAAGAAAGAAAAGAAAGGGAGAACCATAATGGCGTAGAGAGGGTCAACCACAAGTCATAATATTGCCGAATACCCCAAGCCTCAGGAGATAATACGGGTCTGCCAGGCAGCTGAGCTACAGGACAGAGCTTATGGTGGTTGGGATTTTCCTGCCTGGAATCTTCAAAGAGACTCTGTGTGGGCCCACACCTGCAGCAAGACTAGTGGCTTATCTTCTCCC
>NW_006204851.1:995993-1003265 GCF_000334495.1 Tupaia belangeri chinensis
CCCCACACCTGCAGCAAGACTAGTGGCTTCTCTACTCCCACCCCTAGCCCAATCCCTGATGGGGTCCCAGGCCAGGAAATTGTTGTAGCAGTTTCAGCAGCTCACTCTGCAGCTAAACATACAGACACAACATTCTGTCCCAACAGAGAAGGTGCCGAGTGAGAGGAAACAGTCATCTGCCTCTCCATCTGGAAAGAAGAGAATGGAAGAGGGCGCTGAAAGCTCACACCCTGGTCTAATCCCAGCTCCCCCTCCTCATCCGGACTCCATCTGTGTGCTGTGTTTCATCCCACTTCCGTTAATGTTTCAGCTGCTGTCAGTCAGTAGCTGACCCTGCCTGAATATGCTGTCTTATCAGGCAGATGGGTGAAAAGGATGGTCTGAGGAGAGGGTTTGTGTGAGAAGACACCATGTTTCTATAAAGGAAGGGGTGCCTACAGACTGGATGTAGAATTTTTTATTTTTATTTTTTTAGAAGTGAGAGCACATATATTCTCGACTAGGTTGTGCTATGGGCTTGCTGTGTAATAAGACTGCTATCATTTTGCATTTCTGGGCCTGAATTTCTAAAGAACTATCCATGTGAATAGATGTCTGGTTGGGGGAGGGAGACAATTTCACTGGCTTCTAATTCACAGGGACTTAGTAAAATCAAGCATGATTGTATTCTTTGAAAAGGCTGAGGGAGTAAAGAACTTAGATGCAGCACAGCCAGTTGATGATGCACTCCACCTTATCAAGTGCATTCCCTCTGAAGGCAAAAAGACATCTATAATTGTGTCTTCTCTGGTATTCCAGTGTCCATAGCTTAGTATGCCCCAAACAAGTTCTGCCAACCCAGAAAAAAACCCACAGTTTGCGATTCATTGCTTTTCAGATAGCAAGTCTAGCCTTGCAGAGTCAGCCACCTACTTGTAGGCAAGTACCCAAGGACTGAAACTGTATGTATGAAGTACCAACACAACATGGCCCAGCTAGGGTCAAAAAGTGCATCTCAGAGATTTGTTCCCTGATAATATGCCACTTATCCTTAGGTAAAGGATGGTCTACTTCAGATCAGATGGCCCCTACCCTCTATGTGCTCCTTGCCAGCTCTACCCTGACTCATGCTAGACCCAACTACAGACTACCCTTTGCTTACTCATAACCTACCCAGCTCCCAAGGTCCATCTTTCAGACTCTAATAGTCTGTCTGTACACTACATTCTAACACTGGATAGCCTATGTACTGCTTTTTGTTTTTGTTTTTGCCACAGGGTGTGTGGGTTTGCCAGAGTGACGGAGAGAGGGAAAGTGAGAAATCACTTCCGTCCCCGGAAAGGGATGGTCATGCTGCAATCCCTTATGTTATATTCTCTTCTAGGGATTTGGGGCACACATGGCGTGGTTTTTAAGCCACCAGGTCCAGGACTGAAAACGTGGTTGGACATGTGGGATCCAGCATCTTAACCATTATGCCACCTACTGGCCCCTGTGTACTGCTTTTTAAGTGGTCACCAAATTCAAAGGAGACAGGGCCTATGTCTTACACTTCTCTACCTTTTTCTGGCTCTAGCATAAGCATGGCATGGAGGAAGAAACATTTAAATAGTGACATAAGCTTGAATAGCAAACATTTATTGTAAAGTCCCTTAAGATGTAAATGTGCACATCCAGTAGCAATGCGGTTCTTCATTTAATGCTCAGATAGCTGAAGAAAACTAAGCATGACTCTGAAAAACTGATTCTGAAGTGAGTTACAGAATTTTCAGTGTATAAGAATTCATGTATTCTTCTAAGAAAAAAGTTCATGGGTTCCATTAGATTCCCAGAGTATTCCATAACACAAAGGAAGTAACCTCACTATTTTAATAGAAAGTGAGAGGACTCTGGGTTTCATTTCAGCAGCATCAGATCTCTGTCCAGTTAACTCTGTCCAGATTCTAGGACTCCAGGGTTATGAGTGCTCATTTTCAGTTTTCTGTGTGCTGAGAGTACTGGTAGAAGCTTCTCATGACTTGATTTTTGGAAGAAAATTCTACCTTTGTTGCTGTTGAAACTTCTTCCACTTTCCTGAATAGCTTTATCATCAACTCCATTATTCAGTTCACAGACCATTCCAATCCCATGACATAAGCCTCCTAGGGTTTCCCATGTATATCTCTAAGAGGAAACTGGGAATGATCTTCTTTTTGACAGATGGAAATAAGGCCCAGAGATGCTAAGGGAACACTGGGGACACCAAAACAAGGATTCAAATTTAGGTCTCTTAATTTTACCCAAAGTCACAAAATATGAAGGCTAAAGAAGCCATTAAAATCCAATCTAATGATTGAGAAAGAAAAAAATACAAATCCTTCTTTTTTCAGAGGCTAATTCACAATATCAAATTCTTACCTAAACTTGGATTATATAACCCAAAAAGAAGAACCTCTCTCAAAGTGGATCTGACAGGTTCGTATTATTCCTTTAGTACCATACTGTGGTTTTTAAAATTTTTCTAATTACCAAAAGGTGTGATAAATGGACTTGTAGTTGGAATGAAAATGTTAAATCAATGATTCTGCATGACGCCTAATAGGTTTTGTGGCAACATGTATTAGTCACTGTCCTCTTCCTAAATAAATTAAGAATGAGTTCTACTATTACTTGGTTAGTTCTAATCCTTTGGGAACCAGGCTTTTTGAAGGTTGATGACCCTTTGAAATGGACAAATTAGTCACTACCCTCAAGCAGCATTTACAGAAACAATGCGAGGCATCTGGATGAGACAGTGGAGAGTTCAGTCAAGCATTCCTGTGTATTGCCTACACCAGCATTTCCCGAGGCTGCTCTGCAGAATACGACCAGTCCACAAGATGGTCTGTGAAAACAAAAGTCTGTGCTTCACATAAAGTTGGGAAAAGACCCATATTCTATGCTCACAATGTCCCTTTCAGAATGTTAAAATATCTCAGAAGTCCCATAGTAAAGAAATCTGCTCAATTCTGACTCAGAATTTTCTCTTACTGACTTTACTGACTCTCTGGACTCGTGTGTATGTGTGTATGTACGTATGTTTGTGGTGGTTTCTTTGTTGTTGTTTTCATCTATGTAACAATTATGAATATGCCAGGAACACACCTTGGGAAGCACTGCCCTGCACCATATCTAATACCTAGATATTTTGAAGATGTGGATATTAGGCATCTCACAGACACTATGCACCACTGAATTCAGGAACCTACTCCCACTCTCAGTCACCCAATTTTCAGGTAAGACCTTACATGTTTCTCCTAGGTGGCTGGACAGCCTCTCCTGTATCTTTTCTTCCTTTTTTTCTTTCATTAGAAAGTGTCTATTAATTGGGACTAGAAACTGGAGTAATTACTACATTGCTGGACTCCCACAGTTACTGTGGTTTGAGTCCCAGACCCAGCAGGTTAAACCTCATGCCAGGCACATGTCTATGTGTGCCCAAGATCCCAAGAGGAGAATGGAGGAGAAGGGATTGTGGCGTGGCCATCATCCCTGGAGGGTGATTTCTCATTTCCTGTCTCTCTGTCTTTCTCTGTCTCTCCACCAAGCACATGCACCATACAACAAAAGTCTCTCTTAAAAAAAAAGAAGAAAGAAAAGAAAGTGCCCATAAATCAAGAGAAAATGTCCACCTGTGAAATATTGTATAGTGCTATTAACTGCAATCATACAGTTTGGCACTTGCAACAAAAACCAAATGACACTTGCAACAAAAACCAAATGACACTTGCAACAACAACCCAAATGACATCAGGCTCCTGAGGAACACCAAAAGTCCTCCCAAAGAGTTCATTTTTTTTTTTTTTTTTTTTTGAGAAGCAATGAATAGCGAAGTGATTTGATGAGATTTAAATTTTGGAAGATTCTTCTGAGATTACTGGAAGAGAGACAATGGTTGGAGGCAGGACCTGTCAGAAGACAACTGAAAGAGTTGATTGCTATCACATTACATGTTAAGGGAAGAAAAAAGGCATTAAGTACTTGAAAATTAATTGGAAAAAATTATTCCTAAACACACATTTTGTTGTGTTTGGAAAACTGTTATCAGCAGACTTCAGAAAGCAGTCCCTGGGGCCCACTGGCAAAGGCTATAGGGAAGGTGGTGGCAGATGAAGACTCCAGGCTGCCATTAGGGGAACACAGTCTACCTCTTCCTGGTGACCAAAGAAGGCAGCTCATCTGCCATGTCATGGGACTACTAGAGAAAAAGAGAAAGTATCATGTTTCTTCCCCTGGGAAATCCTTTAAGAACCCAAGCAGAAGTCCCTGCTGGACAGAAAGTAATTTAGGTAAGTCTACACAGTACCAAGGAAGGGAAGCAAATGTATTAAGGAATCTAGTTTAGAAAGATCACCACCGGGGAGACCAGCAGGTGGTGTGGTAGTTAAGGCGCTGGACAATCCCACATGGCCGACCAGGGTTTGAGTCCTCAATCTGGTGGCTTGCTTTCTCACTTTCTCTCTCTCTCACTCTCACCCTATGTCTCTCTCTTGTCAAACTAAAATATAAATGAGTGAATAAATAAAATAAATAATTATTTTTTTAAAAAAGAAAGATCACCACTGATTGCCATAGAAATAGAGGTGTAAAGAGTAAAGAAACATCAAAGATTAATGAACATTTCCAGTTTGAAGCTGAAATTCTTTTTATAGCCAGATGCTCACATGATAGCCCCTGTTGTGATATTAAAGTTATTAGGGGGAAATGTGATTATAGGGGTCAGAGATTAAGCAAGTAAACAAAATATGTTACCATCTTTGAAGTTACCAAGGCTAGACAAAACAATATGAGGTTCAATTATTGCTAAGTAATTCTCAAAAGGAGAGCAAGCAAACCACATTCTCTGATGTGAGTGGCTTCAAACTCCACCTACGTATCTCATCCCTGATTGAGAATTACTACACATAAAGAGAGATGTCACTGATGAGAGTGTGACATATACAAACAATTTAGAGGTGAAAACAAGTTTGAAGGTCACAGTTCCAATAATTATAGTAATCACCTGAATAATAATTAGAAACTAATATTTAAGTACTTGTACTTATGCCAAGTGAGCTCTGTGCTTAGGACTTCAGGTTCATGTTCATTAGCTCTTTTCTCCTTACAGCTACCCTATGAGGTAGGTATTGCTATTATCTCCCATTACAGATGAGGAAACCAAAGTTAGGAGGTGGTCAAAACAGAATTTGAACCATAGTCAGTAGCCCCAGAAATGGAACTCCATTATATTGCTGTACAGATGGAAAATCTACATTATGTGCAAATATAGCTAGAATAAAACAGCCACCTACACAAAATCTTTCCACCACTCTAATGGCTTTTCTTAAGTTCTTCTCATTATTTCCTCTGAAAAATAAACCACTCTCTCACACTGATAGTCACACTGAAAGTCTTAAAAAATATAAGGTAGATGACTGAAAGGAAGTACTTGACTAACTTACCACATATTAGCCTTAAATGCTTGAGGAGAATGAGGGAGGAGAAAGGAAGCTATCACTGTATGTTGTATCTTCTTGAATTAAGTAGAAAGAGGGAATGTTTAAAATTGCAGATTATCTCAGTTGTTACTGAGCCAGTGGGATAATCTCAGAAACACAATTCCTTCTACAGAACTTGAAAATGATGTCTCTTCTCAAGACCACCAATCCTCTACTCGAAGTATAGCATGGAGACCAGCCACATTAGTAACACCTGAGAGCTGTTTAGAAATGCAGAATTTCACTCCTCCATCCCAGATCTGCTGAATCATTGTCTATACTTCAGTAATATCCCCAATAATGCTCATTCATCCTGATAGGATGAAGAACTGGAGAGATAGGGTTAAGTATGACAGGGATCCACTTTTAGAGTTCTCTCTCTCTCTCTTATGCACATGTGCCCTATGACAATTAAAAAAAAAAGTCATACCTACAGTTTTTTCTCTCTTCTGCAACAAATGGCATATACTACGAGGTAATTAAAAGTGAAAACAGAAATATCCTGAACCAAGAAGTAGCTACATGAAACACCAATCAATAGGGTTAACATAATGTTGTATGTGAATGATGGTTAATAGACTCTGAATGCCCTGGTGGCCAGGGAAAAAAGAGAAAGTTTTTTTGTATAGTTCTCATTTTAACAGCTTCCTTGTTCATTCTAAGAGTGTTATGAACAGTTCAGAATTCAGAATGAGTTGCCCATGGTCTTCAATCATGATTTCACTGAGTGTTATACCCTTCATGTTACTATCTCCAGTACATATCCCTAGCTTCTGTAACAGTGAGAATGTAGGTGCCCTTACACATCAGACCACAGGCTATGTGAAGAACGAAGCAAAATATGAGGGCTCTGAGAACTGCATTTATCTTTTTTGTGTATTTTTTGCCATGCATGTAATTCACATATTTATTTCTCCCAATCTATAGCTTATACTTTTATTTATTTTTTTCTGAAACTTTTTTAATTAATTAATTTACATTTACAAAATGTGATTTTCCATCCATAATATACTGCATACTGCATAGTGGCTTAATCATGCATGTTATCATCAATAATTTTCCATTTCTAGTTTCATATATATATTACTATTTGACAGAATCCTAACCTATTTCCTGGCTTTAAGTTTTAAGCAAAGTTCCTTAGCATTTCTTTGATTTATTAAAGTTAAAACTGCTTTTCTTAAAATTACCAGCTGAACTTGCTATCAAAAGTAGTTATATTATTCAAGAAATAGTGTGATCAATAAAATGTGGGGGAAAAGGAATGGAAAACAACTGTAGATACCATTTATCTTATTTCTATATATGACATGAGGTGTCTGATAGCTTGACTAGTTACTCCACCAAGGACTACAATGTCCCATGACTGGCAAGCATTTCAGTAGTAAGATTATGTTGGTGAAGACTCTAGTCTAAGAGCCAATTTGAACCTTTCCTACAAAGAATCATTCTTGCTTAAGACAAGTATCAAATAGTATACACAATGCTACATGCTTGTCAAACCATTTTCATCTTCATCTCTATAACTCAACTACACAATACTTACTAGCCTCACTTGCAGTTAGCTGAAACCATGTGAAGGAGTTCCAGTCAATGGACTGCGATAAGAAATTATGTAAACACTTTAGAGGCATGACCTATAAAACCTACTACTACATGACTCTCCTCTTTTCTTTTCCCTAGATTGAGGGTCACCTGCAAAGGATCTATTAGATGACTCTGAGGCCCTAGAGAAATGTGGAGCCACTAAAGTGAAAGGGGCCTGGGTCCCTAAATGACTGCATGGAGCAAAGATCAC
>NW_006204851.1:1003296-1007063 GCF_000334495.1 Tupaia belangeri chinensis
GTGCCTCTACTACATCCACCCTCATTGAGTTTAGCCACTGAGGCTTTGGAATTGTTAGATCAATTGGCTTATCCTATTTTATCCCCTTGCAATATACTCCCTCCTATGAAATCATAGGCCATAAAATTTACTTTAGTCTATTAGCCTATAATATGGAATTAATATCACCTATACTTCCTACTTTCATTTTCTCAAAACCCTCTTCCATCTTTTTAAAGTTTGTTTACTTTATTTCTTCCAAATGAGAGAGTGAAAGAAAGATACCCCCAACTGGGTCTATCATGATGCGATCCAACCCCAGCCCTCCAGCTTGTAAGAATCATGGGTGCACATGTGAGCACAGATCTGGATTGTTTCAGGTTGACTCAGGCTCTGAACTGATTTCTATGTAGCTGTAGTACTGTAGAGCAGTGCCCCAACCCTTGTACCACCAAGACTAGGTCTCCCTGTCCATCTTGACAATTGCTCTCCATAGCACTAAAGGCCAAGAACTGCCTAGAGTCAATATGCTTAGAATCCCTCTCTGATTCAAATTCACATTAAAAGTAAACCAAAGTGAAATCAAAACCAGGGGAATGGGAGGTCCAATTGCTCTCAGGCTTGCTGCCCAGTGGCAATCAATCCTTGGATCCAATGGCATGTAGGTCCTGGCTCAGATATCTGACTTCATGTTCATGGTTGGTTTAGTCTACACAGCATTTTAAGAAATGATTACCATCCCAACACTTTAGTTCTTAAGCTATCTTCCCATACATCAATGTCAATGACTAGCATGACTGATGAAGGTCAGGCAGGGTTGGTCAAAAGAGACAATTAAGCCACATAAACTAAAGGCTATGCAAAGAAGGGCAGAAGAAGAAACCTGGAAAGGAGTTCTTGGAGTATCTGGTGGTCACGAGAGCTGTTCTCCTTCTATAAGCTTTATGATATTTCATTTCTTTGTCACCTATAATTCAAGTCAGGGGTATGTGACTTGTTCAGGCCAATGACATACAAGCAGAAATAATCTATGTCACTTCTGAGCAGAAGTCTTTAAAAACCAGGGAGTGGTTTATTATATTCCTTTCTCATACCACTGGAACTAAATTCCAGATGGTGAATCTCTGACAGCCAGAGTCTCTCAGTGAGAATGACATGTGCCAATCTGAGATGGATATATAAAATGAGTAAGAAATAAACATTTGTTGTTTTAAGCCCCCAAGCTCTATAAGTAATTACTGCATCATAATTATGTTGATTATGATTATTATAGGGTACCTCATATTTATGAAGAATAACCTTGATATTCAAAATGGGAAAGATGAAAATATTCCTGTAATTTCTACATCTAACCCCAAAACAATTGAGGATAAGATTTATCCCCTCCCTAAAGTGATATGCACAGGCATTCTAACAGCTAAAACTAGTTTTCACTCATTAATTTGACTTAGCCTATTGTATATAGAACAGAGACTGTGAACTAAATCTGCCATGTGACTTGTTTTTGTAAATAAAGTTTTATTAGAACACAGCCATACCCATTCATTTACATATTGTCTATGGCTGCTTTTATACTACATTGGAAAAGTTGTTGCAACAGAGACTGTATAGCCTGCAAATGTTAAAATATTTACTGTCTGGTCCTTTACAGGAAAAAAAAATCACCAGCTGCTGTTCTAGAAACCAAATGAAAACAAATCCATGGGGAGTTCTGGGAAGAAGATATCTCACAGACAGCACTGCTCAAAATAAAGGGTATATTCTCTTGGTAGCTATATAGCCAAAAGTACACAGAGATCAAAAGTTGGTGCTAGAAGAAGTATTCTTAGTGCTTCAGGCCTTTTTGGAAGCAGGCAAAGGGAACCATAATACAAATGACTTCCAACAAGCACATCGTTAAAGTTCTGATGTTTACACCTCTTTGCCCCTGGTATCAGAATGGGGACAGGATCTGAACAAAGGCTATACACACTATATGTCAGGATTAGTGAACCTGACAGTCCTCAGGATGACTCAGTGGAAAGTTGCTTAAGTGTTTGCTCAAAATGATTCACTGCCTGCAGAGTCCACAGCAAGTCAGAGTCTTAGACTAAACTGGGCAGTATGGTTTGTTAACCTCCCTAAAGCCAGCATAGGGCAATCGACAGGCCTTAAGTAAAGAAGCAGTCTCTTAGAAGTTCTGATAAGGGTCTCAGTCTGCTGGACGTGGCCTATGCTGTGGCCACTGGCTGCCCTCTGGGGGTGGGGGTGTATATGGCGTGGCTGGAATGTGAAGAATCCTGGGCTGGCTTAGTAAGCACTCCAATTGGCTTGGTGTTCTACATGCTCCAAAGACTTTCTCCAGTGTCCTTGGCATCCAATGACTATACTTGGGCTTAAGATTTTAGGGATGGGTGGGTCCCTGGAAGCCTTCTATCTCAGTACCAGATCACTCTTTCATTAGGTGGTACCAGCAAAAGAGCTGGCCATTCCACTGCATATAGGACACACACTATTTGCTTCCTTGCCTTGGCCTGGCTCTTGGCAGGGCTGTTGGAGGAGCCAGCTGCTTGGCTGAAGCACAGTCTTTGGTAGCTGTTAACAGGTTTTGCTTCAGTTCAGCTATTGCTGAGTTACTGTTGGTTGGCTCTGGGTTGGGGGCAAAAACGTGGGATGGGAAACGAGAAGGGAGATGAATGAATATTTTATTTGGACCCATGAATTAAATTGTCTTCCCCTTTAAGTTTGAGGTTAGTTTTAACTGGGTGCTTTTTCTTACTTTCTAAGGTGACTCAGCATTTGCAGGCCATATAGTCTCTATTCTTTCTAAGGTATCCACTAAGACAAGACCTCCAAGTCCTACCTTTGGCACTTTTAGTTCTAGGTGATTGTAAAAAGTGGAGACAGAAGGGAATTGTACCTAATGTCTCTAGTTACCATTGAGTCTAGAGAATTTAGAATACAGAGGGACCCAGAGCCCAAAGTGTTACGGTTTTTTCATCCAACTACCAGGCAGCTTCCCAGGGCTCTCTGTTCTATATATGAACACCTGTACAGGTCATGAACACATCTACAGAGGCACCATCTCCCTGGGCTGAGACAGTATGAGCATTGACTGACTAAACCATACCAAGACAGAAACCAATTTTCTTGAAAGCTGTAACATAAAAAAAAAATAGTGACAATAGGAAGGTCTTAGAGAATTAATTTACTATGCAAACATTTATCCAGAAATTACTTAGTGCCTTTGCACATGAAGAGATGAACGATAGAGTTTGGGTCCAAATTATTTCCAAATATCAGGGAATGAAGCTCTGTGATAAGCAGTGAAGAGAAAGGAGAGAAAGAAGGTACTTACTCTTTTGAAACTTGTCTGCAAGGGAGACATGGTAGAAGCACAGGCCAAGAGGTAGGCAGACTTGGTTTCTAGGCTTAACTAACATTACTATGGAACAATGTGGCTTCAGTTAATTAACAGTCTTTCTTAGTTACCCTATTTGTGGGGAGAAAGGATTGGACAAAATATCTCAAGGCATAATGTTCTGTGTTGTAGAATATATGATTCTTTCCCTCAAGAAGTTTATAATCTGGTTGCACAACACCTAATAGATTGATAAAAGATACAAAATTAAATTCAATATAACACAAATGAATCCAATGAGTGGAACAGAGATCTGTCCTATACCACAGTAGCAAATTGTCACATGTATCTAAATGAATTAACATTAAATACAATTTAAAATGCAGTTCAATAGTCTCACACTGTCACATTTCAAGTGTCCAACAGCCACATGTGCTAGTGGCTGGCC
>NW_006204851.1:1007117-1015019 GCF_000334495.1 Tupaia belangeri chinensis
TGAAAAAATGCATCATGATTTTCCCAACTATCCAATAGAATGTTTCTAGCATTGCAAAAAGTTCTACTGGACAGTGTTGAAATGGACATGTATAAAGATATCCAAAAAACACAGAACTTGGGACCAGTAGTTAGTGTGATGGCTATGTCGCTAGATTCCCATGTAGTTGACCGCAGTTCAAGTCCCGAACCCGGTGGCTTAAAAACTCATGCTGGGTGCATGTGTGTGTGTACCCAACATCCTGAGAGGAGAATGGAGGAGAAGGGATTGTGGCATGGCCATCCTCCCTGGGTGGGGGGGGGTGATTTCTCGCTTTCTGTCTGTCTCTCTGGTGAGTGCACGTGCCCTATAGCAAAAATCTCTAAAAAAAAAAAAACACAGAACTTGCCCATCCATGCCTCCTGGGCCTGGGCTCATGATGGTTATTCAGCTGTGACCAATACTGACCTTCCATGATGGCAGGGGGCTTATGGCTGAGGGAGCTGAGCAGCGCTACACTTTCTGCATTGTCTCTGCTTCTTTGATCTTTCCCCAGGGCCTTTGGGAAAGCCATGCCATCCAGTCCTCTCCTGAAAAATTCCCTTTTAGGTAGATATATTAATAGTCTTTTTTCTTTTTCTTTCTTTCTTTTTTTTTTTTTTGAGAGATTTTTGCTATAGGGCGCGTGCGCTCGCCAGACAGACAGAGAGAGACAGAGAGACAGAAGGCAAGAAATCAACCCCCAGGGAGGATAGTCACACCGCAATCCCTTCTCCTCCATTCTCCTCTCGGGATCTTGGGCACGCACGCACACGCGCCTGGCGTGAGTTTTTTAAGCCACCGGGTCCGGGATACGAACCACGGTCGACTACATGGGAGTCCAGAGACATAGCTATTACGCTAACTGCTGGTTCCCAATAGTCTTGATAATCCACAAATTCATGCATCTTTTGGGTTATTTGCCCAGAAGGTATTGTACACAAAGTCCGACAAAGACCAGTTTTGTTGATCACTGGAAGTCAGTATTGTATTTATCATTTGGAAGAAGCAAGTATGGCCAGGACTGAGGAGAAAGTCCTTACATGCTCCCTCCACAGCACTATTAACAACATGAAAAAAAAAAGTGATCCAATGCAATTCCAAAAACAGATTTCAAATCAAAACAAAGCAAATAAAGGAAAGCAAAACAAAAGAACAGCAAGACAAGCACCAGAGTTCCCGGGGTTCCTCCTGCATGTGGGAAGAGTATGGGTGTGAGTGTGTAAGAATGTATGTGAGAGTGCTTCTATTTGAGAGTGTACATGGTGCAGGTGTGGATGCTGTGGAGGGGGTAGGCAGACTTGCAGGCTTTTGGGGTTAGGGCTAGGCAGACATGCCGCTGATTCAGAGAACAAGTCTCTGATTCTTTTGGTAGGGAGAAGAGAATTTAACTTTCGTCAAACAACCTAATTAGTCTAAGGGGGTGGGGAGGACAGTGTCATAACACAGAGCGTGTTAATGGCTGTTGTTTTAACAATCTAAACTCACTGCCCCAGGGCGCCAGCAGAAACTAAACAGTCCTACTGCAAAGGGTGCAATTTTAAAAAATCAAATAAATAGCTGAAGGCACACTCACACTGAACTTGTGCCCAGCACAGTGTCAATCAACAAGTTTCCATTGAATGCTGGACAGGCCAATTCCTTTTTCAAAGAGAACACAGAAACCATTGTAAGTTCACGTTGGGGGCAGCTGGATGATCTTATGTATCCTGTCCTTCCCAGTTTTTTGTGTTTTTATTTTATTTTTTTTTCTCTCTCTCCCCTTTTGCTCCTTCCTTCCTTCTCCAGTTAAAACTTTTGTTGCCTAATCCAGTTCCTCCCAAGTTAGTTTCTTTCTAAGGCATTTCCCTGGCTCTAGCCCTGTGTTGTGGTTCTTCTATTTTGTTTCCAGACATGAGGACAAACCTGCAGACCCGGCTAAGGCAGTCCATTTGTATAACAGCGACCTTTCACCTGCATGGGTTTTGAACACAGATGGAGAAAGTACCCAAATGTACACAAGATAATGTTATAGCTCTACTGAAGCCATTCTGATAAGCTCGTATGCTGAAAAAATTATATTGTCCCAATGTTACAAAGTGGCCTAAGCACACACATTTGAAATGAGTGAGATACAGCTACTAAGTTGTTAGCACATATTCTTTATCTCCATCCTGGCGAGCATGTGTTTTCTTCTCCACACTGAACTCTAGCCCTGAATTCTAAAATAATAATAGCTTGCATTTATTGAGGGCATACTATGTGCTAGGCACTGTGCTAAGCCCCTAACAAACCTAAATTCAGTTAGTGCTCATAATAGTCCTTTCAGATAAGAACTACTACTGTCCTACCATGTGTACATGTCTGCACATGCACACATGTGAATGCATGCACACGCACACAATCTTGCCCAATCCAACATGCACCCTCATGACCACATGCTTGTGTACATTCAAACTCACATCAAGTCTATACAAACTGGATGAAATATCTCTGTCCCATCCATCTCCTTAGTGCTCAGCTCTACAAAGTCCTCTGATCAAAGTCTCTCATTGACATCTGGATTCTCAGAATAAAATATTGGCCTTTCTCCTGATAAAGAGCAAACCCTCACCCCCAAAAGGAGTAACCTAGCCTCATTCCCATCAGATGTTAGTTACTATGTGAGAGCTGAGTGCCTGGGTGAGAGGTGGAGAACAACAAGAGAGAAAAGGGAGCGCAAAAAAATGTTTGGGAGCACTAAAGACAAACTACCTACTCCCCACTATTACAATGGGCTGGCCCTAAAAAATAACATCCAACCATAGAATGTACATTGTTTTAGAGACTGGGCCCCCATCAACTGGAACTTTCTTTCTCTTTCTCACAGAGATCACACTCAATTACAGTCATGGGTCTCACACATTGTCTTTGCATGTGTCCAGCCCACTTCCCTCTTCTCCATCTGGCAAAGGTCCATTCATCTGTCGAGACTCAGTTCAAATGTTGACTCTTCTGTGAGGTTTTTGCCTCCTGGCTCTTGTAAAGTGTCTTCTACTCCCCTTCTGTCTGCATAGACTTTATCCATACATCTACCAGAGTAGTCAACACATTATGTTTTAAGGATCTTCTTATGCCTGTCTATGCCTCTAGACTGAGTTCCTTAAAGCCGAGACCTCAGCACTATACATGGGAACTGGCCCACCACTTGTACTCAGTAAAAGTTTGTGAAGTGAATGAATGAATGAATGAATGAATGGACTCATACCTCACACCACTAACTTAGTTAGGAGAGGACTTCCTTCTCTGGACTGCTCCGGGTAAGGCTGCTGTCCAGTGTTTCTCAATAGGGTCACCACTGGAATTGTCTATGGGATACTTATTCACTGCACTGTGCTCCTACTCATTGTAGAACATTTAGCATACCCAGTTTTTGCCTGCTAATTGTCAATGACATTTCCCTATCACTGTGAACACCAAATAATTCTCAGGCATTTCCAAAGCCCTAGGGGAAGTAAGGGAAAAAGGGTGGTTGATCCTTCCTGGTTTGAAAGCAACCCTACAGTAATGGCTAGTTCCTGATCTTGGCAGTTTAAGAGGCCCCCTGTAGTAGGGTCATGTTGTGCTCCTACAAAAGGTGCTAAACGACAGGCCTCAGCCCAGATCATGAATTAGTGGGAAAGTAGGGACCTAAGTAGTCCTGGCTGGCTAACAGGAATTGTGGCAGCCTCATCAGGACACAACACTATACAGAGTAAAGAATCTATTTTGCTCTTTTCATGACTTGGAGAGGAGAAGGGTCAGGCCTAGCTTAAACAAAAATCCAGGAATTTTTACTTTTTACTTTGTCTCTGAGTTCATTCTTATCATTATCCTATGTTTCTGCTAAGGGCTTACTCAGCTTTGACAACATCAGCATTAACATGCAGCACACTCATTCAAGGAGCCTCTGAAATTCTAATCAGAAGGAAATAGAAAGGCAAGGCTAAAGTGATGCAGTTTATTTTATGCCTCCTGCCTCACAGCCATGAAACTTGTCACCTGTTTCCTTTAGACTCCCCCACACCTTTTCCCTGAAGCTGGAGACACATTGCCAGTGCCTGCTTATGGAGCTGCTGGCATTGGGACCTATGGGGATGAGTACCAAAATGCCAAGGTTTCAGGATTTGCCTATATTCTCTCTTAATGATGCAATCTGGGGACCCAGGATTTAAATGCTTATGACCTTATATCTACCTATATCTATCCCTGTATACTTTTCAAAGCAATTTTCCACATCCACTTTGTTCACTCTCAGTGCAAGCATTAGGAGAAGGTAGGAATCATCACTCTTGTTTTACATGTTGAGGAAACAAGCACAAAGAGACTACTCAGCTCTATGAATTGGAGAGAGAACAGGGCTAGACCTTATTTCTTTTCTGGCCCCATGCTTTACTTCTCCAATGACAGCATAGTGCAGCCTCACTTAGAGGGAAGTCATGCACACCCCAGTGTACCAAATCTCTCCCTCCCTCCCAAAGGTGGTCCTAATCAGTATGACTTTTTGGAAGCCTCATGAACAGTGATGTAAGTCTACAGCCAGATGGCTTTGATCCAGATGCCATTATACTGTACAGTCTGGCTTGGAGACCAAATATCCCAATCCCCCAAATGCCTTCTTCTTACTAATACCAAAGGCCCTCTTAGTAAACAAGGCACACTCTTTTCCAGGCTGCTTTGGTACTGTTTTGCTTTGTGTCCCTCTCTCCTAAAACAAAACAAAACAAAACAAAACAAAACAAAACAAAACAAAAAAACAAAAAACTAAAACCATTCCAAATACCAGGAAGATCAAAATAATGCAAGCAACTAGAAAATAATAGCTCCAAAACAGCCATATGCCATATATAATCTTATGCTTGGTTGCAGCATTTTAAGGTCTTCTGGTCAGATTTACCTCCAATCATAACCATTCCAAACAAATGCAAATGTAATATTATTTTAAGATACATTACACCAGGAAATATAATTTACATATCAAACACATTAATGTATAGTTGAGCTAATTATAAAGCAAACACTCATGTGACTACCATGCAGATCAAGAAAGAGTGCATTGACAGACCAGCCTGTGGCCTGGTGGTTAAAGCAGCTGGATCCCACATGGTCAACTTGCAGTTCAAGTCCTGGACTCAGCAGCTTGAGAAACATGCCAAGTGCATGTGCATGCATGTCCAAACTCCAAAAGAATGGAAGAGAAGGGATTGTGGTATGACCATTCCCCATAGGGGATGTTTTCTCACCTTCCCTCTGTCTCTGTGTCTCTGGCAAGCACATGTGCCCTCTGGGAAAGAAAGAAAGGAGGGAGAGAGGGATGGAGGGTGAGAAAAAGGAAGGGAGGAAGGCAGGAAGGGAGAGAGAAAGGAAGTAAAAAGGGGGAAAAAAAGAAAGAAAAGAGTGTATTGCCAATTCCCTAGTGGAGGTCACCTCTGTGTTGACTATTTTGTTGATCATTATTTGCTTTTTATTATAGTTTTATCACATTTATGAACACTCCAAAATAATATAGTCTAGTTTGGCCCGTTTTGTACTTTATGCAAGGGCTCTTTAAGAAGATCATGTAAAATGCACATTATGAATAAATATTTTGCACCAAAATAACTATTTTAATTCCATTAACTTTTTGAATTCCCCTCACATTGACTAAATCATATAGCACATGCCTGTGTAACTGTGTGTGTCTTAATTCTGTTCAGTATTAAGGGTGAGCTGCAATATACTGACTTTTAAGTCAATTCTGCTCTCCTTATCCAAGCTTGGAAGTACTTCCTTGAGCTTAGCTTTCGTATGCTGAAGCTCATTTTTGCCCATTCTCCCCCTTTAGAGATGGAAGGAGAAAGCTAATCAGCATCCTCTAAAATCCATTTATCTTTCTGAAGCTTGCTGAAGTCCTCTCAGTCTTTCTTTCACCAGGTTCAGTAATTAAAGTTTTACTTCAACATTGCCTCATGGGTTTGATACACTAATCCTTTAATAATCTTTCTAATAAAACCATATTGAGTGACTCTAGAAAGCAATCTCAGAGGCCTTTTTGGAAATGTACTTCTCCAGATGAAGGGAAATGGGGATATAGTTCTACCCCTTTGGATTTCTCCAAATGCAGATAACAAGACTTGCCAGTAATCACCCCAAATAGATGTCTACCTTCTGAAGTTCACTGGGAAACATTACAAATATGCTTGTCTTTCAAAGTCCATCATTTCACACAGTCATTAATGCTAGTTACTACCTGTCATGCCTGTCACTGTTCAAAGACAGCTGGTCTCTGGTCTTCTTCATCCTATGAAAAATATGCTCTGAAAGCCAACATTTGTTAGATTCCTAAGACCTCTTGGGTGTCTTCTGAAATCATTTCCTCAACTCTACCACTAGCTTCTAATATTTCTTCTCCTGTCTTTTCCTCATTAAAAAGAGAGAGAGAGAGAGAGAGAGAGAGAGACTACATCATGGTCAGCCTTAAAGAAATGTTACACAAAATAGTCCAGTCATGAAAGGATAAATACTATATAATTTCACTCATGAGAGGTACCTAGAATTAATCAAATTCATAGAGGCAAGTAGTAGAATGGTGGTTGTCAAAGGCTGAGGGATGAGAAATGAGGAATCGTTTAATTAGTACAGAGTTTTACTTTAGGAAGATGAAAATCCAACTAGAGATGGATGATGGAGATGGTTACACAACAATGTGATTGTTCTTAATGCCACAGAAATATACAGTTAAAAATGGTCTATGTGGCCAATTTTATGTTGTGTATATTTTACTGTGATAAAAGAATTAAATCTTTTGCAAATAAAAAGAAAGAATAATAAGGAAGAAAGGGAGGGAAAAAGAAAAACAAAGAAAGGGAAAAATGAAAATAAGAAGGAAGGATAAAACAAACAAAAAAAGGAAGAATGTAAAACACATTTCCCTGCCCTCTCCTTCTCTGTCTCCATTTCTCATTTACGAAAATAATAAGTTACTATACCACTTAAAAGATATGATGGTGGGGCCAGCAGGTGGTGTGATGGTTAAGGTGCTGGATTCCCACATGGGTGACTGTGGTTCGAGTGTCAGATCTGGCAACGTGAAAATCACATCAGGCACATGCACGTGTGCCTGTGTGTGCATGCATGAGCATGCACCCATGCCCCAAATCCCAAGAGAAGAAAGGAGGAGGAGAGATTGTGATGTAGTCATCTCCCCTGGAGGGTGATTTCTCTAATTTGGTCTTAGATCTCTCGGGGCACAATCTTGTGAATATGGAGAAATCAAAGCGGCATGAATGTGTAAAAAGAAGAAAAGCTTGCAGGGACACTTAAGTTACCTTCATGTTCAATAAAATGACCTCTTCTCCCAAGTTTGATGCCCATTTTTCCTCAGTTAAAACAAAATCCAACCAACATTTTTACTTCCCCTCTTACAGACAACACTGAGTTAGCTATTTCTTAAAAGATGCAGCACATATACTTCATAGCCTTTCTCCAATTCTAGGAGCACCGCCCTAAAAACACTTTTTATGCAGCCCCACATATATTGCTGAACCACTTCCCACTCTCTGGGGCTTCACATATATGCGTCTAAGACAAGAGACAACACATTATGACATTTATAAAATAGACTACTTTGATGGCCAAAAATGGAGTCCTGTGAGGAGGTGGATTTTGGAACAGATTTCAATAATTGACACCCTAAGTCTGCCAGCTTCTAAAATCACTTTTAGAGAATAGCTGACAGTGTAAAAATCTAAATACAAAAATCAGACAGAAATTAATCTAATAAAGACTGTTATTTGTCTTAGTGGCTGCACATAATCTGGCAAACCTTTTGGGTTATAGTTATTTTGCATCCAAAACCCTGAAGTGAAACCCTCTGGCACAAGGCAACAGATATAAAAGATATTTGGT
>NW_006204851.1:1015147-1021228 GCF_000334495.1 Tupaia belangeri chinensis
TGCTCTGCAGGACTGTGGAGAAGGTAAAGCCTCATTCCCTGGGGTACTCCTTCAATTCCCCCAACACTCCTATAACACTTCCAGGTACCCAGTTGAGCTTGTGACCTCAAGATCTTCCCCCCACTCAATGCCTACCCTCACTCTCTATCATCAAATTCTGCTTTCTAGACCCTGTGTTCAGATTAAAGTAAAACTATTAGTAAAGAGTTAAGTTACCATATTCGAAGATAGATGAATTTATCAGTAATCACAGCTTAAATAAAAAAAGATGAAGCTGGGTCAGCAGGTGGTGTCGTGGTTGAAAGCGCTGGACTCCCACATGGCCGACCATGGTTCAAGTCCCAGATCTGGTGGCTTTCTTTCTCACTTTCCCTCTTTCTGCTCAAATGGAAAATAATAATAATAATAATAATAAAGTTAAATAAAATAATTCTTTAAAAAACATGAAGCTGTAATAATGACTGTTTCAGATGTCAAGCAACTGGGTGTGGGTGGGCAAGGCTATCTGTGGCTAGACAGATCTTCAAATCAAGGGAAATCAAGGTCATAACCACCTCCTCTTCTGACTTAAGCAGAAAGTAGGCCCTAGTTAAAGGGTCAACCCTGCAACTAGTATGAAAGCCTATTAAGATATTTTACTAATCCTTTTTTTAAAATACCCTAGATGTGACTCTTATTTCAAACTAAGTTGAAAACAGACGAAGCTGAAAACACTGATTTTATTTCAAACTATGTTGATTGCTTTTCCCTTTGAGAGTTTCATTTGTTTATCAGCAGAAATTCCTGGGCTAATTCCGAGAAATGCCATTCATTTCTCGCCAACAACAAGTCATGAACAATGGGCGGGGTAGAGGGGGAGCTCCCCAGGAGGGTCCTGCTTTCTGGACATGAGAGTCAGGGGCACTGAAAGTGGAAGATGGCAGAAGAAAAAGGTTTTGGGTGGAAGCTCTGGCAAAGCAGGGAAGGAGGGCCAGAGGACACACTGTGCATACGGTTCTATAGGCGTTGGTCCTGGAGAAATGGCACACAGGCAAAATACATTTCTGGGGTGTATATACTTCCCATTATCAGAGAAACAAAGTTGTCATGTTGCCCACAGCCCTCCCACAGATGCACAGGGCCATCTGCTCCAAGATCATACCCAGGACTGCTCTCTGTGGGCAGAGTTCTCTTGACCTCCTTTCTTCAAGTCTCCCCTGTGCCTTATTACTGTAGTGCAGTCCCCAGTTCAACTGCATCTAAATTAACTGGGGTGCTTGTTTAAAATGCATGGTACACACTGTAGCCCAACTGAGTCAGATTTTAGTGTAGAGTGTGGGAACCTGCATTTTATGAAGTCCCCCAAGGTGATCCTTAAACACATTAAAGTTTGAGTAGCACCGTTTAGGGTATTCTGCTGAGATAGCCTGCTACCCTAAGAAACTTCTTCAAATTAAAGTACAGAGTGTACCAATAGTTTATTGCTACAACATAAATAACTTCTGGAAATTGAATATCATAATCCAACACTTCCTAAAACATATACTAAGGAACACTACTAACTCTGCAAGGTGTTCTACAAAATAGGTCCTATTGCTAAATAAATTTAGAAAATGCTATGTCCAATACACCTCTCCAATAGATTCAAAATGTGTAATAATATATTCATGGAGGCCAGCAGGTGGCGTGGTGGTTAAGGCACTGTGGTTCAAGTTCCAGACCTGGTGGCTTTCTTTCTCACTTTCCTTCTCTCTCTCTCTCATGTACACGCTCCTGAGAAAATTAAAAAATAATAACAATAATAAATAAGTAAAATAAATATTTTTTGAGAGAGAGGTTTATGCTATAGGGGGCATGCACTCGCTGGAGAGACAAAGAGAGACAGAGAGACAGAAAGCAAGAACTCATCACCCAGGAGGGATGGCTACACTGCAATCCCTTGTCCTCCATTCTCTTCTCGGGATCTTGGGCATGCACATATATGCTCCCAGTGTGAGTTTTATGCTGTCGGGTACAAGAATCAAACCACAGTTGACTACATGGGAGTCCAGTGATGTAACAATTACAGCATCTGTTGGTCCCCCAAATCATTATTTTTTGAAAAATATATTAATGGATTTGAGACATCCTGAATTGAAAACAACCTGTTTAAGTTTGTTTAATTCAGAAACTCTCAAATTTATATAATGACCATATAAATGTTTTCTTTGGTAAATCCTATTACCATACCATAAAATTGTGCTCCATAGAGCAAAATTTGGGAAATACTATCTAAACTCAGAAAAGTGATTATAATAGTGGAAGTTTCTTGAATATAGAAAGCAAATGGAAGATTTATTTGGGACAGATAAATGAGTTTCAGTACACATCAATGAGGTGCCTCCTTCTTCACCTTTGTGTGGGGCTAACTTTGATTAATGTCCATTGAAAGAAATAGAAGTTAAGAGTTCTGCCTGACTGTGACAAAAGGCCATATGTTCCCTAAAAGTTTTGCTTGTCATAAGGGCTTCTACTATGTTAACAGAAAATCACATTCTTTCATAAAAAGCAACTTCCAGGGTTTTTCAGAGACCGATTTCATCTCTCCCGGCAGGAGGCAAGTTGGGTACCACTTTCCTGAAGAAGATCTTAACACTTCATACTCTGCCAAGTGTCCAAATATCAAGTGTATGGGGAAAATAATGGTATAGAAGCACAGGAAGTGGTTGGGGGGGTGGGTCTAAGAGAGTGGTTATTCATAGTACAGGCACTGAGGGTCTAGTGATCAACATCTCTTTTGGCAACACCTCAACAATCAGCATCAAAACAATGATACCAATAATGAAGTAAAACTTTTGCCATCAGGAGACCAATATTCCAGAATCCTTAGGCTTTATGGATAGTGCTGAACCCTGAACTAGCTTTTTCTTTTTATTTTAATAATGCACCAATCTTTTACAGGCAAAGAAATGGTCCCTGGTTAGTTATCTTGTATATTGCAATTATCGTAATCACCATTCTAAAGGAAAAGAATATGCTAATTGACTGTTACTGTTTAAAAGAAATTGACCTTTATCTTCTTTTATAAATAGTTATATTATTTAACTTTATTTATTTATTTTTCAATTTGACCAGAGAGGGACAGAGTGAGAGAGAAAGAGAGAAAGTGAGAAAGCAAGCCTCCAGGTCTGGGACTTAAAGCATGGTCATCCATTTGGGAGTCCAGTGCCCTTAACCACCACACTACCTGCCAGCCCCAAGAAACTGACCTTTTTCAATAAAACCCAAGAGTCACATGAAAAATAAATACAGAAAATAACAGAAGAGAAGATAGAGGAATGGATATCAGACATGGATGATAACAACAGCAGCAAATCAGCAGCAGTCCTGAAGATGGCAAGCAGAAGATGCTCAAAGAGATAAATTAAAAGAATGTGATGAGGCCTTAAAATTTGGAGGTGATTCCTCAATAAGTTAAACATAGAATTATCTCATGAACCAACAATTCCACTCTTAGGTATATACCCCAAAGAATTAAAAACATCTGCCACACAAAAACTTGTACATGGATGTTCACAGCAGCATTATTCACACTAGCCAAAAGGTGGAGACAACCCAAATGCCAACCAACTGATGAATGAATAAACAGAAGTAGTTTATAAACTATGGAATATTATTCAGCCAAAAAAGAACCAAAGTACTAATACATGCTACATGATGAATTTTGAAAACATTATGCTAAGTAGGAAATCAGTAAAAAAATACTCCACTTATATGAAATATGCAGAATACACAAATATACAGAGATAGAAAGTAGATAGAAAGTAGATAGGGAGTGACTATGTAATGTGTATGGGATTTCCTTTTGGGGTGGTGGTGAAAATTTTCAGGAAGTAGATTAGTGGTGATGGTTGCATGACATTATGAATGTCCTTAATGCCAATGAACTGTACACTTTGAGATTTTTATTTTTAAGAGAGATTTTTGCCATAGGGCATGTGCACTCACCAGAGAGATAGAGAGACAGAAAGCAAGAAATCCCCCTCCCCAAAGTGTAATGGCCACGCTGGAATCCCTTCTCCTCCATTCTCCTCTTGGGATCTTGTGCACACACACACACACACACACACACACACACA
Source organism: Tupaia belangeri chinensis (assembly GCF_000334495.1). NCBI lineage: Eukaryota > Metazoa > Chordata > Mammalia > Scandentia > Tupaiidae > Tupaia > Tupaia belangeri. The sequence continues at coordinate 1,019,245 of NW_006204851.1, forward strand.
CACACACACACACATGCCCCTGATGTGAGTTTCAAACTGCCAGGTCCACGATTCAAACCACAGTTGACTACATGGAACTCCAGCAATGTAACCATTCCACCATCTGCTGGTCCCTGAACTATACACTTTGAAATCATAAATTTTATGTTATGTGTACTTTACCACAATTAAAACATAAATATATCCCCCTTGAACATTTGCCCTAAAATAAACTGAAGGAAGAAAAATAAAGGCCTGTTTACTAGATTACTACAGTACTATAATACTAGTTGTCACAGACATAGCCATAGCCATAGACCCTATTTTATAAAAATGTATGAGAGGAAAGGGGAGCACAATGTGTAAATAGTGATTAAAGACTAAAAGTAGATTCACCAACATTCTTTACTGTGCTATAATATTCTACAACCCATTCCACTTACTGGTGTGTACTCTTGTATCCATTAACCAAGGTCCACCCTTCACCTTCCTAGCGTTTGGTATCCACCATTATTTCTATGCAATAGACCAGTATTTTAACTTCTGCTAATGAGTGAAGTCATACAGTATTTATCTTTCAGAGCCTGGTTGATTTAATTAGGCATTATTTTTTCCCAGGTTCATCCATATTGCTTCAATTCGACATCAATTTGAAAATAACCAGTAGAGCAGATTTTGAATGTGCACAAAACAAAGAAATAATAAATGTTGGAGATGTTCCTTGCCCTGATTTGATTATTAAACATTGTTTACATGCTTTGAAAAACTACACTGTATCCCACAAAGATGTACACACAATATATGTAAGTTTAAAATTATGATGAAAATTATTTTAAAAAAATTGATTCAAAGTTGTCACATTACTTTCAGCACTCACACTAAATAGTCAAAAGTCAAATGCCATTTATCTACTTGAACTGATACAGTCTGTTTCTGCTATAGTATGGGTTTGTGTAATGCAAAGTTGTTTGTATGCAAGTGTTAAATAAAGCAAATAGGTGTGTACAGAATCAAAATTGTATTAGTTCAAAAATAATTTTTCTCAGCAAGTGAACATTTTACAGTACCAAATGAGAGCAGCTAAATGCCACACACACTAACTCAAATGAAGTTAGCAAGGTATGAAAGAATACTGTATCCTATCTTACTCCCATCCATGCTACATTCTTCCTGTTAGCTCAGTTGGGCCATATGTTCTGCCTTGTAAGTGCTTAACACATGATTTTCCCTGGTCTCTGTGTATTTTTCTCTTGTCTCTATAACTCAACAACTTTAATACTTTCTATACCCTATTCCTGGAAGCTAATGTCACCATATTAAAGGTGAAGTCTATGTTCATTGTACTATTCTTTTATTTATGAGAAACATAAGTTGTCTTTTTAAACCATGCTTGTATTTCATTAATATAGTTGTTTTTCTAGTATTTTGGTTATGAAGTTGCTTAAATTTTTGAGTGGTTTTCTCCAATCCTGGTTTTTTATTTTAGTCCTCTAATTTTTCAGTGTATAATCTTCCAGAATGTGAAGATTTTCAGAAATACACATATTACATTAAGGTAGAAATGTGTGTTTGTTAGCTTACTCCCAAACCAACTACTATTGCGAAGGAAATGACAAATGGATTCCAAATCTTATGGAAACACAGACTATAATGCATCACTATTAAGGTCATTTTCTTAACCTACCTTGAATGTAAAAGATTGGGGTGAGGGGTGCCTCTCTTGGTAAAACCACACTGTTACTGTCCTTAATAAAATCGTATCATAGAGCCAAGCTTTATCACACCTAGCCAAAAGGAAACACTGTGGATTAGGTCGCTAGTAACCAGATCAAATCAGTTATTTGGGCAATTTTATAACAACTCTTTAATAACCCAGGAATGCTGGAATACCTCTAAGGGAACCCAGATTTATTAATTCTGAATAGCAAATTCTTTTTTTTTTTTTGAGAGGTTTTTGCTATAGGGCGCGTGTGCTCGCCATAACGACGGAGAGAGACAGAGAGGC
>NW_006204851.1:1021299-1026994 GCF_000334495.1 Tupaia belangeri chinensis
GGATCTTGGACACACATGCACACATGCCCAGTGTGAGTTAAGGCCGCGGGATCGGGGCCTGGAGCCGCAGTTGACTACATGGGAGTCCAGTGACATAGCCATTACACCAACTGCTTGTTCCAATAGCAAATTCTTAGTGGAATAACCATTTGGGGAAAAAAAAATCAACTCTGAGATAATATCATGATTTAGACTCTTGGTCACTATAAAAGTCAACATTTTGTTATAAAGTTATATAAGTATCTTCAAAAAGATAATGGAAATATGTATTATGAAAAAAATTTTGCATGGATTTAAAAATTCTGTTTGCACCAAAATAAACTTGTGCTTTATTTCCATTTTCCCTACATTCCCTACAATTTTTGAAGTCCTCTCATATATAAAGAACAAAAGGAAAGAAGTAATATTGTTTTTCTCCCCCTACCCCCTTCTCAGTTCATTCCACTAGATGAAAAAAAGAGGTAATTTTATTTCTACAAATCTCTAATTACTAATGACTACACAGAGTCATGCTTAGAAACTAGGGTGAATTTAATGACCATGATAAGTCTTGACTTTTCCATTAAGAATACTGCAGCCTCTGTGGGCCCAGAAGAGCTCTGTAGTATGTGACCAACACTTGATCTCTGACATGGAGACTTGGGCAAGTATTAATGAAATAATTTTCATTTGCTCTTTATGGGAGACCATATAGAAAAGCAGTCTGGTTATTCTAATTTCTGCAGTTAAGCAGGAGCTACAGGACACAATCTCAAATAGAGGCGGGGCCCTTAGTTCCTTACCCTTAGGGTAAGGAGTTTAAAAAGTAAGAACCATGGGAAACTCAGAAACAAATGAGAAGATATGGCTAAAAACCTCCAATGGAAGGTGAGCACTAAGTATAGCAAGTTGAACTCTCCCAAGTCTGTCACTACCTACCTAGGTGAATGCTATCCTAAGTCAATACTATAGGGCCTTGGGTGTGTGGTTTGCATATTTGTTTTCTCTTTTTGATATGGGTCTTGTTCTTAATCTTGGCTTTAAATATTCTATTTTTAAGTTAGGACATTTTCATCAGAGTGCCTTCCATTGGATTAAAACAAAAAAACAGAGCCCCTTCCTTTGACAAAACAATTCTGTGGCCCTGAAGGCATGAGTTTCCTCATGCCTAATAATCACTAGGGTGGAAGAAACACAGAGGAGTCATCACATCCATTGCCTTGCCAACTGTATCTCAGATGGGGGGGAGGGGAGCACATTTTTATTTATAGAAATAATTCAGTTAAGTGAGTAAAAGTTTTCTTTAGTTGTTTATTCTAGGACATCAACACTGACCCAAAATTCTTCCTCTGATAAAACTCCATTTTTCTCTGCTATGGTTTAAACCCATTTACTCATATTTTGTCTTCAAGAGAACTTCGTTCTTGTTCAATATGTTAAAAGGAATACATGAAAATGTATTCCTATTCTTTTCTAAACAAAGGAAAGGGAGAAATTGTGAAACTAGAAAAATAAATAAATAAAACATTAAAACTATAAAATCATACAAAAGGAAACTCTTTGGGGGGGGTAAAACGTAGGATGAAAGTACAGAAATAAATGGGGGCGAAAGCCATATGATCTACTGGCAAATTGGACTGTACTAGATAGTTAAGGCCAGTAAGTTGAGGAGGAACTGTGGCCTGCAAGTGGCTTCCTATGTCAAGCTGTGGACTAGAGTCATACACCTAACATGTAAACAGGGACTGAGATAGCTCTGCACACCCAAGAATGTTCCTAAGGCAGTTGTAGCTGAATTCCGAGTCCAACATCACTATCAGAGGCTAGCATTGCTAAAGAAAACAGGTAGAAATAGACTATCCAAGCATGACACTAATATATGACCTAGTTTAGAGGAACGACTAGACCTGACACAAACATCCCACAAGGAAGGAAGGGCTCAGACAAGAGAAAATTTCCATGGCTGATGAGCTTTCAAAAAAAGCTAGAAAACCAAGAAATTTTCAGAACTAAGAAAATCTGTCATGAAACCAAAAATGATGAGAATTAACACCTAGAAAATCTAGATACTTGAGCAATTTAAAATGCAATTTAAACAAATATTTAAATGGTTTAAATAAATAAGAGAATAAGCTCCCAAGCAATAGTAGGATTATAAAGCATCGATATAAAGATATTTTCAAAAAATCATTTAAAAAGTTGGGGTAAAATACAGTTTTTAAAAATAAAACAAATAAAACCTAACAGGTAGCATAATGACATGAAAACAGTTCATGATTTGGAGAACAGAGTTCAAATAATATAACATTATGGGGAGAATACTAAGATGACAAAAATTAAAAGTGCATTAAGAGATATAGATTGTGGGCTTGTCCTGTGACCTAGTGGCTAAAGGAGCTGGATCCCACATGACTGACAGCACAATTTGAATCACAGTCCTGGTAGCTTGAAAAACATGCCAGATGCATGTGTGTAAATGCCCCAAATCATAACAGGATGGAGATATGAAGGAGAAGGGATTGAAGCATGGTCACACCACATTGAGGGTGTTTTCTCCCTCTCCTTTTCCATCTCTCTCTGTGTCTCTGTTTCTGTGTGGCAAGCACACATGACCTCTGGCAAATTTAAACACAAAAAGACATAGAGAGTAAATTAAATTATATGCAATAATATACACCAAAGGCAATCCTCAGAATAAGAACAAGGCGGAAGGCAATTTTCACAAAAGTAACTAAAAACTGAAGAGAAATGTTGAGTCATTCAGCTGAAAAACAAATGTGCTGAGCAGGTTAAAGAAAAATAAACCTCACTTCTATACATCTCATATTAAATGTATGCATCAAAGGAAAAGACAAAATCTTAAAATCCAGAAGGAGAAAACATTGCCGCACAACTTCAACATATATTACAAAGTTGTGATAATCAAAACAGCATAGTACTAGCTCAAAAACAGACACATAGACCAATGGAACAGAATAGAGAAAAAGAATAATGGAACACAAAGACCAATGGAACAGAATCCAGAAATAAACTCCAAACATACAGTTAACTGATTTTTTAAAAGATTTTTGTCATAGGGCACATGCACTCGCCAGAGAGAGAGGAAGGCAACAAAGAGAAAGTGAGAAATCCAGAAGGGATGGTCATGCCACAATCCCTTCTCCTCCATTCTCCTTCTGGGGCTTTGGGCATGAATGCACATGTGCCCTGCATGATTTTCAAGCCACCTGGTTCAGAACTTGATCTGCAGTCCACCACATGGGAATCCAGCTCCTTAACCAGTATGCCACCAGCTACCCCCCAGCCAACTGAATTTTGACAAAATACACAAGATAATCCAGTAGGGAAAAGAGTCTCCAAAGTGAACGGTGCTAGAAGAATTGGATATCGACCTACAGAAAGATGATACTGGACCCCTATCTCTCATCATTAACAAATATCAACTCAAAAAGGATCAAAAGTTTCATTGTAATGAGATCTCAATGTGAAGCCTCAATTACTGGGTCACTGGGAAAGTCATACTTTCCCAATAACATAATATAAAACTGCTAGTGGAAAACATAAGGAAACATTTGAAGATAAAAACCCCTAAAGTGAAGGCAACAATTCAAAAAATAGACAAATGGGATTATGTCAAATGAAGAAGATTCTGCATAGCAAAGGAAACAATAATGCGAGTGAAGAGACAACCCCCAAAATGGGAGAAAATACTTGCAAGCTATGTTTTAGATAAGGGAATGATAACCAGAACATATATGGAGCTCAAGTAGCTCACTTGCAAAAAAACCTAAATGATCTAATTAAAAACTGTCAAATAAGCTAAACACACAACTCCCTAAGGAATTCACTCAAATAACCAAAAGCCATATGAAAAAATGTTCATCTCTTATCATAAGGGACATGAAAATCGAAAGCACAATGAGGTTAACCCAACACGTGAAAAGCCAGAATTCATGTGCATCTGAGGTGTGCTTTCCCTGCCCCTTTAACTGGAAAAAGCCTCTGCCACAAATCACTCCTTCCAGCCCAACATCTAGTGAAAAGCCAGATGATCATAAACCACCTCTACAGAGACACAAGAAATATGGGAAATCAAGAAAATATTTCTCCTCCAAGGGAAAACAGACATTTATCATCCACAGACAATACAATGGAACTTGTGAACATGTGAGATAAAGAATCTAGGATATTCATAGTGACAAAGCTAACAGAGATGCAAGACAAGAGAGATAACAAAACCCAGAAAATGCAGGAGAAAATAGACAAGCTTCAAGAGGTGAGGAAGTTCTTCCACGATCTGAAAGAGGAAATACACACCACAAAAAAGAATCAAACAGAACTGTAATAAGGGAAATCGAAACCTCTCCTTGAAAATATTAGAAACAGATTATATCATGCAGAAGATCAAATCTCAGAAGAAGATAATAACTCTGACCTAGAAAAAAATCACCAAAAAGACTGAGAAAATAACCCCCAAAGTTGAGAATAATATGCAAGTAATACTAGATATGATTAGACTCAAACATCCAGATAATTGGTATCCCAGAAGGTGAAGAAATTAATTAGGGCATTGATAATCTATCCCATGAAATCCTGGAAGAAAACTTTCCAAACCTAGAGAGGCACTCAAATATCCAGACCCAAGAAATACAAAGGACCTCACATAGAATCAACCCAAGAAGATTTTCTCCAAGGAACATAATAGCCAGATTGACCAAAACCACAGACAGAGATAAGATACTAAAATTGGCAAGAGAAAAACTTTTACTTTCAAAGTATATCCGACCAGGCTTCTTGTTGGAAACAATGCAAGCAAGGAAAGAACGGGAAAATATATTCAAAGTGTTAAGTGAAAAGCAATTTCAACCAAAAATACTGTACCTGGCAAGATTATCCTTCATGTGGAAAGAAAAGATAAAAACATTCTCAGATAAACAAAATCTGAAAGAATTTACCAATGCCAGACCAGTTCTTCGAGAAGTCCTGAAGGGAGTACTATAACAACAAAAAACAAAAACAAAAACAAAAACAAAACAAAACAAAACAAAACAACAACAACAAAAAACTAAACTAAAGACAGACAAATAAGAGAACAAAAAATTGGGACCAGCAGTTGGCATAATGGCTATGTCTCTGGACTCCCATGTAGTCGACCGCTGTTCGAGTCCCAGACCTAGTGGCTTAAACTCACACTGGGCGCGTGTGTGTGTGTGCCTAAGATCCTGAGAAGAGAATGGAAGAAAAGGGATTGTGGCGTGACCATCCACCCTGGGGGGTGATTTCTCACTTTCTGTTTCTCTGTCTTGGTCTGTCTTTCTGGCATTTGCACATGCCCTATAGCAAAATCCTCTCCAAAAGAGAGAGAGAGAGAGAGACAGAGTAAAAAAATGACCAAGATAAAGTCCAACTTAATGGTAAGGACAAGATCTGAAAAATGAATAATAATGTCGAATGTTAATGGAAAGGTCAGACCACAGTAACACTGCAAATTCAACAAAAGAGAGGTTGCATGAGACCAAACTGGTGAAATAGAATTCTATGACCTCTTTTGGGACCAGCAGTTAGCATAATGGCTATGTCGCTGGACTCCCACGTAGTTGACCGCAGTTTGCGTCCCAGACCCAGTGGCTTAAACTCATGCCGGGCGCATGTGCGTGCATGCCCAAGATCCTGAGAGGAGAATGGAGGAGAAGGGATTGCGGCGTGGCCATCCCCC
>NW_006204851.1:1027628-1036817 GCF_000334495.1 Tupaia belangeri chinensis
AAATAATAATAAAAATAAAGTAAAATAAACAATTCTTGTAAAAAAAATACACAATGAGATACCACTTAACCCCTATAATCAAAAAAAAAAAAAAAAAAAAAAAGTGCTGGTGAGGCTGTGGTGAAAAAGGAACCCTCTTACACCGTTGTTGGGAATATAAATTAGTACAGCTACTGTGGAAAATCAATATGAAGACTCTTCAGAAACCTACAAATAGAACTACTATATGATCCAGTAATATCACTGCTTGATATTTACCCAAAGGACAGGAAAACTCTCGGTCCAAAAGACCTTCCCACATCCATGCTTATTGCAGAATTATTCACAATTGATAAGACATGGAATCAAATTAAATACCCAAGAATGGATGACTGGATTGAAAAAAAATGTGGCATATATACACTAAGGAATACTACTCAGCCATAAAGAAAAATGAGATCCTGTCATTTGATAGAAACTTGATGAATATACAAGAGTAATTGCTAAGTGGAACAAGTAACACTTTGAAAGACAAACATATATTCCTGCTCAATATATACCAAATGTGTGCACCTGTGTCAGAAATGGAAAGATTTAAAGATATGATAGCAGAGGAGACAGCAGGTGGCATGATAGTTAAAGCATTGGACTCTTACATTGCTGGTCATTTGATAGAAACTTGATGAATATACAAGAGTAATTGCTAAGTGGAACAAGTAACACTTTGAAAGACAAACATATATTCCTGCTCAATATATACCAAATGTGTGCACCTGTGTCAGAAATGGAAAGATTTAAAGATATGATAGCAGAGGAGACAGCAGGTGGCATGATAGTTAAAGCATTGGACTCTTACATTGCTGGCCATTGTTTGGGTACCAGACCTGGCAGTTTGAAAATCATGCCAGGGGCATGTGTGTGCATGTCCCAAATCCCAAGAATAGAATAGAGGAAAAGAGATTGCAGCATGGCCATCCCCCTCCCCCAGGGATTATTTCACTTTCCCTATCTCTCTCTCTTTCTCTCTCTCTCTGGCGAGTGCACACATCCTATGGCAAAAAAACTTAAAAAAAAAAAGATGATAGCGGAGAGGATAAGTGTAGATATCAGAGACTGTAATAGGCAGGAGGTGGATAGTAGAAAGTAGTTAGGAGGAGGAAAGGAAAGAAACATTTAACAGGCAAAAGAATGTAAAGTTCTCTGTAGAAAAAAAACTATAATTTTTGCTTTGCAGAAAATGCATAAAAAATTAAAATGATATATTGAGTCATTGGGAAAGTCATGACATATTTTTGCATAGAAAAAACAAAGAAAACTATGTCATGACTTTCTCAATGACCTAATATATGGCAATATCCTTGGTTACATTGTCACGCACTGCATGAATGCTTTGAAAAGACATGTTGTATGCTATAACGATGTACAATCATTTAAATGTAAATAAGAATCATAACTTTTTTTCTTTTTTTTTTGAGAGTTTTTTTGCTATAGGGCGCGTGCACTCACCAGACAGACAGAGAGAGACATAGAGAGATAGAAAGCGAGAAATCACCCCCCAGGGGGGATGGCCACACCACAATCCCTTCTCCTCTATTCTCCTCTGGGTATCTTGGGCACGCACATACACGCGCCCGGCATGAGTTTAAGCCACCGGGTCCGGGACTCGAACCGCAGTCGACTATGTGGGAGTCCAGCAACATAGCCATTACACTAACTGCTGGTCCCAAGAATCATAACATTTTTTAAAAAGAAAATATACCATTCAAAAAAGGGAGAAAACAAAATAATTTATAAAAAACTACAATCAAACAGTGAATTTCTTATTTGCAAATAAAAGAATCCAACTAAACTACTTAGTAATATCTTCAAAGTGCTGAGGAAAAATGAGCACATGAATATATAATTTTATACCTGGCCAAATTATCATTGAAGAAGAAGAGCAGGGACAAGCATAAGTTAGCGTAATGGCTATGTTGCTGGACTCCTATGTAGTCGACCGTGGTTCCAGTCCCGGACCCAGTGGCTTAAATTCACACCGGGCACGTATGCGAGTGTGCCCAAGAACCCGAGAGGAGAATGGAGGAGAAGGGATTGCAGCGTGACCATACCCCCTGGGGGGTGATTTTTCATTTCCTGTCTCTAAGTCTCTCTGTCTTCCTGGCCAACACACGCGCCCTATAGCAAAAACCTCTCCAAAAAAATGAATAAATAAATAAAGAAGAGCAAAAATGAAAACATATTCTAAAACATTTTTACATATAAGGATCACAGGACTTTACCAATATTACCCACAGACAAAAACTTTTATAGGTTATAGTTAAAAAGAAGAAAAGTGAATTCACAAAAAAACAAGCTGCAAGAGCTAGAAGAAGAAAAAGAACAACTTGTTTATATACTCCATAAAATTAAACTTTTAAGTCTTAACAAAAATGGTGTTTATATCTTTCAATTTTCTCTCCTCCAAGAGTTATTACCTCAATTCTTTTAGCACTTTTATTTCTTCTCAAAAATAACCATTAGTTTATAATTTCCCTTTTTCTCAATGTACTTCTTTCCTTATTCGGAAGCTGGGGTAGATAATAGTTGTGCTTCACACTATGCTCATCTCTGTCTCGGTCAACCTCCTTTCCAGGGAAGAACAATATCTGCATGGTGGTTTATCTAAGTTTCTATGACATTAGACTACTTTGGGCAACTTCTGGAAAAGAAAGCTTTTATAAAGTCTATTTCACAGACTGCTTGGCCAATTAAATAATAATAATAAAAAAAAAATAATAATAAGCTCTCCAAAGTATCAGAGTGTTACCTTATCAGAAACACTGTTCCTGTTTACCAGAGCCCTCCCCAAATCACACTTTCACAATCCACTTCAAGGGGAAGATACAAATAAACATAAACAGAAACTATAAGCTTCACTTAAGGCTTCTAGGTTGGTCATATCCTGCGTGAATTTATCACATCTTAAAGCAAAATATATCATCATCAGTAGTCAGAACAATAAACCTGTGACACAGCATGGTCTTTTGCCATCTAGGAAAGAATCACCTACGTTAGAGTGTATTCATCGGTGCAGGAAATAATACTTTATGAAGGTGGTGACAAAAAAAAAGGTTTCAGAGTCTAGTTATGATGGCACAACAGTAATGGGGCTATTCTTAAATGCTGAAAGCTATAATGAAAGATTAGGGTTTGGTTCCTGGGTCAATCTGTACACACCACGTGCATATACCCATCATCCTAGCTGGCTAAAAGGCAAGAAGTTGGGGAATTATAGCTTGGTAGCCTGCTTAAGTTGCTTCTCTATCTCACTTATTTGTCTCTTTATTTCCCTCTCTCTCTCATGAAAGAAACTTTTTAAAATGTCCTTTTCCATTAAACAAAAACTCCTTAAATAAAATCTCCACTCTTAAAATATTTCAGTTAATTCAGTTTACACTCTGAACCTCTTTCCCAGCCTCATTCTTACCATTTTTGGTTTCTGACACTGGGTTTCTCTTGTAAATTCTGGAGGTTCCTTACTACTTAAAAAGCACTACCTATGCCCAAGGGTAGTAGTTCTTCGCATTTTGTTGGTCATGTCCACCCCTTTAGGAATACCTATAAAGCTATGGTTCCTATCTAAAGGAATTTACACATACACATAGTTACACAAAAAACTCCAAACAATTATAAAGGATTCTTTGATTCCTCTAAAGCCCACCCAGTAATTCCTGCTCAAGATTTTCCATCCTAAAAGGAAATGGAATTAACTAATAGGATGATCCCTAAACTGTCATGTAGCTTTTCTAGGACTGCCATTGGGTCCACAGGCAATCACTGAATCGTTCCTTACATGTCTTTGGTGTGGAAGCCAGGCCCCAGTCAGACATGAACAAACTGTCATAGAGGGAGTCCCTGAGTCAGACAAACACTATAAATGTGAAAAAGTCTTTGCCTGGCTCCACCTCAGAGGTGCTCTTAATAATGCATATGTAATAACAGTGCAGTCTGGAGGAGGTGACTATTCAGCAGGCAGGCAGCTTTATACTCTTATAAACCTCATGGTTCAGCTCTTTTGATTTATGAATAGCCCTTCATCACTTAAAAGCTATGCTTGGATCCAATTCCAGAACTAATTTCATAAGACACATGCTGCCATGCTACAACTCCCCTGGTGCCCACTGCCCATGGCAGGAAAAAGCTATTTATGGAAAAAAAAATTTCTGTGCTATAATTCTCTTCTCCCAATTGACATCCACCTTCCAATGACTAAAAGCCCAATGAAAATCTGCTACTGGGTACCCAGTAACTTATTAGAGCCTAGAATGTGCACCCCTCTTGGGCTGTACAAAGTATTTAGGGTCATTTTGGGCTGCCTAAAAGTGTCCTATTATTATCGCTGTCTGGAAGTTTCCTTTCTCGAGAATTAGGGATATGGAGTGGGTTGGGTAAAAAGAGAAGTGAGAGAATCACAACTGGGAAAGAAAGGGGCAAATCAGTTTACCTGGGCAGCGAGGGCAACACAGATGAGGAATATGCACAGGAGAGAGGCAATGAAGGTTTGGACATCTTACTCGGCTACAAAGTACATTCCCGTTCTGAAAAAGAGAAAGCAACAAGAAAAAATAAATGTCTTTCAAAGGTCACTGGGATTATGCCAGTTTGGGGAACAGTCATGCAGGGACTCACCCAGACAGTGAATAATGCATTCCCAAGAAGCTGAGTGCAATCAAAAGTTTCTTTCCTTTCCTCATCACAGGCACCTTTGCTGGGTTGGTTGATAGTTTATTGGCATATTTTTCCAAGGCTGGGATCACTACTGCTTCAGTTTTCAAAGCTTCCCATTAATTATGGGAGGCTTCTTCTGGCCTGGCTCTGTGGCATTTCTACCATCCTCTACCTCTAACTGAAGATCTTTTCCAAAAGCCTACTCTTACTTAATAATCACCTGCCCAATGTCATGGACAAGAAGAAATAATGAGTAATGAGTCCACTGAACTGCTACCCACCCCTGGTACATGAATCCCAGATTCCATATAACTTCCTTGGTTGAGTAGGCTGAGTGACTCTTCTCATTTCCTTTATCAGGCACAATTCTTTTGAGAATAAGCTAGAGTCTGGAATTGAGCCTATGAGCTAGTATGTCTGGGTGGATCAACTGTGTACCCGCCTGATTTACAATTATAATATCCCTAACTTGGACAACTCTTGACCATTTCTAGAACAAAGGAAGACTCTGGAAGTCAAGTTTACTTTTACATTTTTCATCCATAATTCATTAGCAAGGGCTACTTATACATGTCAGGCTGTTGTGGGGGAAGAGAGTGGTGAAGAAGATGGAAAAAGAAGATGTCCAATGATTGAGTTGTTGCATTGGGATCATTAACATTTTCACTGCCCTGCAAATATCAAAGCCTTGGCCTCCAATGGTTAGCTGTCCATTTCCAATGAATTGAGCCAAAAATCTGACAAAATCATACTACACCAGGTAGTTGATCAGTCCCCAGATGCTCTATTTAATGCATGCTCTAGCCATTTAGAGAGACAAGCTTCTTTTATCAAATCAGAACCACCTTATCAAAACCTTTTTTTTTCCTTGTATATTTTAAAGAATAAATTTTTAGAGTGTTCCATTTGTAAACATCACAGAGACTCCTTATTTATCACATTCCTCAGAGCCAGGTGGTATCACCTCAAAGAAAGATCACTGCAACACATCAGAAACCACACCTCCCAGCTAAGATCTACACTGAATCTTATTCAATGTAATATGTTGAATTCTGTTCTATAGTTAATAGGTTGATAATAATAATAACCACAATATAATGATGACAAAAATGACAATAACAGAAGTTAACATTTCTTGAATGTCTACTATGACCCAGCATTGTTTTAAGTGATTTAAATGAAATTAATGAGGGACCAGCAGTTGCCGTAATGGCTATGTTGCTGGACTCCGATGTAGTCGACCGTGGTTCCAGTCCTGGACCTGGTGGCTTAAACTCATGCTGGGCATGTGTGCGTGCATGCCCAAGATCCTGAGAGGAGAATGGAAGAGAAGGGATTGCGGCGTGGCCATCCCCCCTGGGTGGTGATTTCTCACTTTCTATCTCTCTGTTTCTCTCTGTCTTTCTGGCAAGCGCACGTGCCCTATAAAAAAAAAAAACTTTACAAAAATAATAATAATAAATACATGAATTAGTGAATTTAATCCTTACTAAAACTTTATGAACTAGGTAATAAAATTATCTTGTTTTAAGACAGACCAAGCTGAAGGAGTCCTAGAGATATTAGATAACCTACCCAATAAAACACGTCTCATAAGTGGCAGAGCCAAGGTTGCAGGGATGGAACTTAGTCTATTTTCATTCTAGAACACCATAGCCTCTTTTTTTTAAGAGAGATTTTTGCTATAGGGCATGTGCATTCTCAAGAGACACAGAGAGACAGAGAGACAGAAAGCAATAAATCGCCCCCCAGGGGAAGAGCCACGCTGCAATCCCTTGTCCTCCATTCTCTTCTTGGGATTTTGGGCACACATGCACATGCACCCAAAGTGTGTTTTAAGTCACCGGGTCCAGAACTTGAACTGCAGTCAACCACATGGGAGTCCAATGACATAACCATTACATCATCTGCTGGTCCCAGAACTCCATAGTCTCTTAATATCACCTGATGTTGCTTTGAAAGTTAGTTTTCCACACGCTTGAAATTCTAAAAATCTAAAATTCTGTCCAAATGGCACAAAGATCAAGCTTACAAGTGACAGTCACTGGTCTAGCTAGGCACAAGGTTGAGAAGTTGTAGTCTTTGTACAAGATCTCAAGAAGCTGCTCTTAGAAATTCTTTATATATGTTCAGAATTCTCAGTTCTCAATACCTAGCACAAGGTTTCCCTTCACAACTGGCCTGGTGTGGTGGTTCTCCATCAGGGGTGGTTTTGCTTCCCAAGCAACTTTGCCATGTCTAGAGACGTTTTTGGTTGTCAAAACTGGAGTTGTTGTTACTGCAGTCTGGTGGGTAAAGGACAGAGATGCTGCTAAAAATCTGCAATGAATAGTATAGCTTCCTACCACAAGGAATTATCTGCCCCCAAATGCCATTAGTACAGAGGTTGAGATAGACTAATCTTTATTTGATAGTAGAGGCTTGTTCAAAAAGATGGACCACAGCTGTGGTCCTCGATCAAATGGAAAGAAAATGAAGTTACCTGCTTTGTGTATTGCAAAGATGGCACTGAAGTTGTCCAAAAGACTCTCTGAGTAACTGGACAGGAGCCAAGGCCAGGCTAAAAGAATTCTAAGCCTCAACAGGTACAGGCCAAGATTTTACAACTTCAGTCTTGATTAGAGTTATTGGCTGACATGACATAAAATACTCCCCCAGTGAAGGAGTCCATAAACTGTCCTAATCCCCTCTGTACAGCCCAACCTTGAAAACAGTTTTTAAAAACTATTTTGTCCTAAAATTCAAAATTTATATTGAGCTTCCCCACCACCACCACCACTTCCACTATCAAGTTATTATGCCTTCTCCCACCATGTCCTAATTTATTACGCCAAGAGAACATAAGTATATTTGCATAGCAAATACTCAAAGATCTCATGAAAATCAAGCCAAGGAGCAATAGCAGGAAAAAGAAAAGAAAAAAAAAGAAGAAAAAAGAAGATGTAGCCAGTGCAGTGGTTAAGGCAGCTGGATCCCACATGACTGACTACAAGGTTCAAGTCCTGGATCTGGTGTCTGGTGGCTTGAAAAATGTGCCAGATGCATATGTGTGCATGCACATGCCCAAAATCCCAAGAAGAGACTGAAGGAGATGGGACTGCAGCATGACCATCTCCCTGAGTGGTGATTTCTCTCTCTCTCTCTCTCTCTCTCTCTCTCTGTTTCTGGCAAGTGCACATGCCCTATAGCAAACTATAAAACAAAAATTAAATGAAAAGTAGTGATTTAGTTTCTCTTGCAATCTTCTTCTTAATTTCTTCTTGTAAAAAGTATTTAATTTTATTAATTATTATTATTTTTAAGTTTGCTATAGGGCACATGAACTCACCAGAAAGAGACAGAGAGAAAGATAAAGTGAGGAAGCAAGCCACCAGGTGCGGGATTCAAACTGTGGTCGGTCATGTGGGAGTTCAGCACCACCATGCCACTCCTGGTCCCTAATTTCTTTTAAGCTTTTATCACCTATGTTCTCTGGTCATCTGGGCATTGGAAGCCCTTCTCCATGTTGAGAGGCAAACTGGGAAATCACATGCCATAAGGGATTGTACCTCTGAGCAGATGCAGTTCACACAGTAAACCAACCCATAAGGTTCCAGGTAAGGATGCCATCTCTCACCCACTCTGTACTTCTTGTCTTGAAACACACAGTATGTCTCCGAATCTGTGAAGAAGGAGATGGGAAATACTCTTGTTAGAAAACATGTACCAAGTCACAAACTCCAAAGACAATCACAGGTTCCATTTGTTTTAATATACATCAAAGGGAAAGGCATAGAGTATTTATGGAATCCCCTATAGGCTCAATGTTTTACATGTCATGCTCACTGGATCCTCAAAATGAGTCAAAAGGTCATACTATTATTAGTTTCATTTATAGGTGAGGGAATTCAATGGTCATATAACAGCAAATAACTGAGATGGGACCCAAACCCTGGTTCATCTGACAGTGACACCCAAAATCTTAAATACTGCTGTGTTAGGTAAGGGAACATATTATGCACTTCTTTTTTGAAAAGGCTGTGTTCGTTTTATTTTTATTTTCATTTGTTTGAAATGCAAGCTATTCTCTGAAACATAGAAGCATCAAAACATTCTTTGAGCTGCTTGGTGGTGGTGTAGGAGCAATGGATGGCACACATTATGTTAAGGTATCTATAAATGACTTTGTCCACACAAACTGACATCATTTAACAAATAGCTGAGGTCCAGCCCCATAGCACAGTGGTTAAACACCATGAATTGGGAGCTAAATCCCACATGCCCCATTGTGGCTCAAATTCCAGTCCTGGGACCAGCAGTTAGCATGATGGCTATGTTGCTGGACTCCCACGTAGTCAACCGTGGTTCACGTCCCGGATCCGGTGGCTTAAAACTCACACCGGGTGCGTGTGCGTGCGAGCCCAAGATCCCAGGAGGAGAATGGAGGAGAATAGATTGTGGCATGGCCATACCCCCAGGGGGTGATTTCTCGCTTTCTGTCTCTCTGTCTCTCTCTGTCTGTCT
>NW_006204851.1:1036848-1039214 GCF_000334495.1 Tupaia belangeri chinensis
CGCATGCGCCCCTAGCAAAAACCCCCCCAAAAAAAAAAAAAAAATCCCGGTCCTAAAATTTAAAGACACATCAGGCAGATTTAGGACACTAGCTGCTAGGCTGCGAGAGTTGACCTATGTACTCACATAGCCTTGGGCTTAGAAGGGTTCCTTTCCCCCAGCTGGTTTAATGTTTTGCTGCCACTGTCTTGAAATTCCGAATAGTCTTTAAAGAAGGGCTCTGCATTTTCATTTTGCTCTAGGCCCCCTTCATGCAGTTGGTCTTGTCAGTGCCATGAAGACGCTCAAGCAACCTGTTGAGAGCCTATCGAGTGGCCCATGTAAGGAGGAGCCTAGGTCTGCTAACGAACACATGAATATGCTTGGAAGTGGATCTTCTGAGTCCTCTGATGGCTACATGAGTGAGCCTAGAAGCAGATTTTCTCATCTCAGTAGTGTCCAGATGACCAACAGCATGACTAAACCTCATTAACTACAGCCAGAGGGAAGAGTAGCACATGGCCCTAGGACAATTTGTTCTTTCACATGGTCCAGTCTTCTCTCCTTTCCATGTGTCACATAATGGAAGACTAGTTACCTTAAACAATATAATCACAGTTCTTTGGCATAGTGAGAAATAAAATGGACATGGAATGATGAGGATCTAAGAGTGAAAGGAGTCAAGAAGTGAGAGGAATAGAAATGGAAGCTGATGATTGCGACAAGCAGCTGCCATAATGGTTACATCATTGGACTCCCACACAGTCTACCGAGGTTCAAGGCCTGGACTCAGCAGCTTAAAACTCACACTGGGCACATATGTGTGCATACTCAAATCCTGAGACGAGAATGGAGGAGAAGGTACTGCTGCATGGCCATCCCCCCGGGGGGTGATTTCTTGCTTTCTGTCTCTCTGTTTCTCTTTGTCTCTCTGGTGAGCACATGTGTCTTATAGCAAACATCTCTCTCAAAAAAAAAAAAAAGAAAAGAAAGGAAAAGGAATTGAAACCAATGGACAATGGAATAGCATAAGCATTTAGACATAAGTCTGGATTTTAATTAAGGCATATTTTTAAGGGAAGTAAGAATTGATATGAAACCAAAGAGGAGATTTTTGCAAGAAAATGAGTATTTGAAGTTGCTAAATAAGAGGAAAAAAATGAGGAAAGAGATGAGTTCTTCTGTACAACGGAAGAGATAGAATTACAAAATTATTTTACCTTAAAAAAAATTAAGAAAACCCATTTATCTGGTTCTTTCTATTTCTAGGTACTTTACAAATATATACTCTTCAAATCCCCACAATCACTTTATAAAGTAGACACGATTATGTCTATTTACATATGAGAAACTGAGGCACGGTAGAGGTGGATAGCATATCTAAGATCACACAGCAGAACTGGGATTCAAAACCAGGCAGCCTTGTTCAGAATCATGCTCTTTTTTTAAAAGTTTTATTTATTCATTTTTTTCAATGAGTGAGAGAGACAGTCTCCGCCCTCCAACAGGGTCTTGACACTGTGATCTACCCCCAGCTTCAATCCCAGACCACAGACAGGCATGTGTCCACCATACTCAGGGGGTTTCTGTACTTGAATAGCAAACCTTCCCATGTGGAACTGCCTCGCAGAACATCCTATTCCACCACTGCACCACTGCCTGGCCCCCAGAATTGTAAGATTTTACCTACTGTGGTGTATTATCTTTCTGGTTAAAATTCAGAAGTGAAGAGAACTGTATGTTTTGTTATAGAGGTAGTAAATAAGAAATGCTATAAAAGCTCTTGGGAAGCAGAATGGGTCAGATTCAAGTATCCAGATGGCAAGGCTAGTGCAGGTGAGGAGACTTAGCTTAAAATTTCTTCTGTAGCATTTGTGAATAATGAGGGTAAACTTAGGAAAAGGCTGCCATTTTGTAGAAACAAAGCCAGTGCAGTCCCCATGTGACTCCTCTCACACATATCCCCAACCTATCCTGGAACACTGGGAGTGAGGGTGGTAATGTAGGACTCAGGACGGATACATAAACTTGCAAAAGGCAGTTTATGGATGAAGAATAATGTCTCAGAGAGGTATGTCTTAGAGAGTGGAGGATCTGGAATAGTGAGGCTTCCCTTACTTGGCACCAACACAGCCCAATTATAGATGAGAAACCAGAGGATGAGAGGGGCTAAGTCTAGAGTTTGAGTGAGGACAACTTGAATAATCAAAGCTAATATAATAATGTAGGTCACAAAGGTTTTGTTTGTTTGTTTTTATGAGAGGGAGAGAGAGAAAGAGAAAGCAGAAGAGAGAAAAAGACAGAGAGAAAAGATTTTGTTTTGTTTTGTTTTTGTTTTTGTTTTGCCTGAGGGCACATTTGGTCACCAGAGAGAGAATGAGAGGGAA
>NW_006204851.1:1039734-1063119 GCF_000334495.1 Tupaia belangeri chinensis
AAAAAAAAAAAAAAAAAAATCCCGGTCCTAAAATTTAAAGACACATCAGGCAGATTTAGGACACTAGCTGCTAGGCTGCGAGAGTTGACCTATGTACTCACATAGCCTTGGGCTTAGAAGGGTTCCTTTCCCCCAGCTGGTTTAATGTTTTGCTGCCACTGTCTTGAAATTCCGAATAGTCTTTAAAGAAGGGCTCTGCATTTTCATTTTGCTCTAGGCCCCCTTCATGCAGTTGGTCTTGTCAGTGCCATGAAGACGCTCAAGCAACCTGTTGAGAGCCTATCGAGTGGCCCATGTAAGGAGGAGCCTAGGTCTGCTAACGAACACATGAATATGCTTGGAAGTGGATCTTCTGAGTCCTCTGATGGCTACATGAGTGAGCCTAGAAGCAGATTTTCTCATCTCAGTAGTGTCCAGATGACCAACAGCATGACTAAACCTCATTAACTACAGCCAGAGGGAAGAGTAGCACATGGCCCTAGGACAATTTGTTCTTTCACATGGTCCAGTCTTCTCTCCTTTCCATGTGTCACATAATGGAAGACTAGTTACCTTAAACAATATAATCACAGTTCTTTGGCATAGTGAGAAATAAAATGGACATGGAATGATGAGGATCTAAGAGTGAAAGGAGTCAAGAAGTGAGAGGAATAGAAATGGAAGCTGATGATTGCGACAAGCAGCTGCCATAATGGTTACATCATTGGACTCCCACACAGTCTACCGAGGTTCAAGGCCTGGACTCAGCAGCTTAAAACTCACACTGGGCACATATGTGTGCATACTCAAATCCTGAGACGAGAATGGAGGAGAAGGTACTGCTGCATGGCCATCCCCCCGGGGGGTGATTTCTTGCTTTCTGTCTCTCTGTTTCTCTTTGTCTCTCTGGTGAGCACATGTGTCTTATAGCAAACATCTCTCTCAAAAAAAAAAAAAAGAAAAGAAAGGAAAAGGAATTGAAACCAATGGACAATGGAATAGCATAAGCATTTAGACATAAGTCTGGATTTTAATTAAGGCATATTTTTAAGGGAAGTAAGAATTGATATGAAACCAAAGAGGAGATTTTTGCAAGAAAATGAGTATTTGAAGTTGCTAAATAAGAGGAAAAAAATGAGGAAAGAGATGAGTTCTTCTGTACAACGGAAGAGATAGAATTACAAAATTATTTTACCTTAAAAAAAATTAAGAAAACCCATTTATCTGGTTCTTTCTATTTCTAGGTACTTTACAAATATATACTCTTCAAATCCCCACAATCACTTTATAAAGTAGACACGATTATGTCTATTTACATATGAGAAACTGAGGCACGGTAGAGGTGGATAGCATATCTAAGATCACACAGCAGAACTGGGATTCAAAACCAGGCAGCCTTGTTCAGAATCATGCTCTTTTTTTAAAAGTTTTATTTATTCATTTTTTTCAATGAGTGAGAGAGACAGTCTCCGCCCTCCAACAGGGTCTTGACACTGTGATCTACCCCCAGCTTCAATCCCAGACCACAGACAGGCATGTGTCCACCATACTCAGGGGGTTTCTGTACTTGAATAGCAAACCTTCCCATGTGGAACTGCCTCGCAGAACATCCTATT
This sequence comes from Tupaia belangeri chinensis, assembly GCF_000334495.1. Lineage (NCBI taxonomy): Eukaryota > Metazoa > Chordata > Mammalia > Scandentia > Tupaiidae > Tupaia > Tupaia belangeri. The sequence goes on from NW_006204851.1 coordinate 1,041,330, forward strand.
CCACCACTGCACCACTGCCTGGCCCCCAGAATTGTAAGATTTTACCTACTGTGGTGTATTATCTTTCTGGTTAAAATTCAGAAGTGAAGAGAACTGTATGTTTTGTTATAGAGGTAGTAAATAAGAAATGCTATAAAAGCTCTTGGGAAGCAGAATGGGTCAGATTCAAGTATCCAGATGGCAAGGCTAGTGCAGGTGAGGAGACTTAGCTTAAAATTTCTTCTGTAGCATTTGTGAATAATGAGGGTAAACTTAGGAAAAGGCTGCCATTTTGTAGAAACAAAGCCAGTGCAGTCCCCATGTGACTCCTCTCACACATATCCCCAACCTATCCTGGAACACTGGGAGTGAGGGTGGTAATGTAGGACTCAGGACGGATACATAAACTTGCAAAAGGCAGTTTATGGATGAAGAATAATGTCTCAGAGAGGTATGTCTTAGAGAGTGGAGGATCTGGAATAGTGAGGCTTCCCTTACTTGGCACCAACACAGCCCAATTATAGATGAGAAACCAGAGGATGAGAGGGGCTAAGTCTAGAGTTTGAGTGAGGACAACTTGAATAATCAAAGCTAATATAATAATGTAGGTCACAAAGGTTTTGTTTGTTTGTTTTTATGAGAGGGAGAGAGAGAAAGAGAAAGCAGAAGAGAGAAAAAGACAGAGAGAAAAGATTTTGTTTTGTTTTGTTTTTGTTTTTGTTTTGCCTGAGGGCACATTTGGTCACCAGAGAGAGAATGAGAGGGACAGAGAATTCACTTCCCCAGGGGGATGACCATGCAGAAATCCCCTCTCCTCTATTCTCCTCCTGGGATCTTGGGCATGCACGCATATGCACTCAGCATGATTTACAAGCCACCAAGTTCAGGAATGGAACTGCAGTCAGCCATGTAGGAGTCCAGCAACGTAACAACGAGACCATCTGCTGGCCCTGAGATAAATATTTTTGGCAGTGTCTCACAATACTGTGGTCCTCCTGCCCTAGCCTCCCAGTTAGCTAGGACCACAGGCACATGCAATTATATCCAGACTGTTTAGGTTGTTCAGAAACTGATCTTGGGCCTCCCATAAGACCCTAGCCTCACCAAGCTGTGACCTACTGCTTGTCCACTGTGGTTGGGCCACAAAAGATTCTATACTGGAGGTTTATGGGTCCTTAAGAGGTCTGTAGATAGAATCTAGGGTGTACATGAACTAGGTAGGAGAACTTAAATCTTTAATTTTACTAACCCCTAGTTGAAATTTAGCTTTTCCTTTGATTATAAATATTGACAACAAATGACAATAGAATCAGCAGAACTTGATTTTGTCACCAATAGAAATCAATGATATTTTCATATTACATTACAATTGCTACAGATATCTTGAAATATTATTTACATTAATCATGACTTTGAAATTAAGGTAATTGTTGGACCCACATTATTAAATAACATCATTTGGAGATCTTTCATATTTTGAAAACTGTATTTTAATATAACCATTTTCCTTTATATTCCTATTCACTATATATGTATGAAAAATTATACTGACAAAGGCCAGTGTCTTCAATAAACTGTACTGGGAAAGCAGAATGTTCACATGTAAGAGACTAACGCTGGACCCTTTCATTACACTGTAAACAAAAATTAACTCAAAATGCATCAAACACCTAAACGTAAGAGCTAAAACTACAAAATTCTTAGAAAAACAAAGGAAAATCTGCTTGACCTTGAATTTGACATTGGTATCTTAAACATGACACCAAAAGCCCATGCCAAAAAGAAAAAAATATATATATAAATTGGATTTTGTCAAAATTAACTTTTGTGTATCAAAGGACATTATCAACAGAGCAAAAAGACAGCCTACGGAATGGAACTATTTATTAGTGAAATAGTTAATTAACTTTACATCTAGAATATATAAAGAACTGAACAAGAAAAAGATGATCTAATCTTAAAGGAGGCAAAGGAAAATAATTAAATTTCTTCAAAGAAGATATGTAAATGACCAATAAACACATGAAAAGATGCTCACCACCTTTAGCTTTTAGGAAAGTGCAAAACAAAAACCAAAACAAACAAACAAAAAAAAAAACAATGAGGGGCCAGCAAAGTGGTGTGGTGGTTGGGGTGGCTGAATCCAACATGGTCAACTGTGCAGTTCAAGTCCTGGACCTAGTGGCTTGAAAAATACACCAGGTGCATGTACCTGTGTGCCCAAAATCCTGAGAGGAGACTGGAGGAGAAGGGACTGCAATGTGGCCATCCCCACAGAGGGTGATTTGTCGCTTCTGCTCTCTGTCTGTCTCTCTTTCTCCCTCTCTCTTCTTTTGGTGAGCACATGTGCCCTATAGCAAAAACAAAAACAAACACAGAAAAACAAATAACCTCACAACAAGATACTACTTCATATTACTAGGATGGCCATAATTTTAAAAAATAGAAAATAACAAATGTTGGAGAGGATACAGTGAATTTGGAATCTTTTTACATTTCTAGTGAGAATGTAAAATGGTGCAGCTGCTGTGGAAAACAGTTTGGCAGCTCTTCAAAGAGTTAAATAAGGGGCCAGAGGGTGGTGTGGTGGTTGGGGCAGCTGGATCCTATATGGGTGACTGACTTGTTTGAGTCTTGGACCTTGAGGTTTTAGAGGCATGCCAAGTGTGTGTGCATGTGTACCAAAGGTCAGGAAAAGAGAGATGGAGGAGAGGGTAATGCGGTGTGACCATCCTGAGGGTGTGTGTGCGCTTTCTCGCTTTCTCTCTTCTCTGTCTCTCTCTCTGGTGAGCACACATAACATCTGGTAAATTAAATTTTTTTTAAAAAGTTAAACACAGGATCACCATATGACCCAACAATTCCATTTCCAAATACATATCTAAAATAATTAAAAACAGATTCAAACAGTTCTTCCATGCCAGTGTTCATAGCAGCATTATTTACAATAATCGAAAGGTAGAAACAAATCAAGTGCTCATTAACAAATGTGTGGATAGACAAAATGTGGCATATACATTCAATGGAACATATTCAGCCATAAGAAATGAAGTAATGATACATGTGACAAAATGGAATGATCTTAAAAACACTATGCTAAGTCAAATAAGCCAGATATACACACTAAAAAAAGTATTATTCCACTTAAATATGTAGAATAGACAAATTCATAGTGACAGAAAGTAGAATATAGGTTACCAGGGGCTGAGAGGAGAGGAAAATAGGGAGTTATTGCTTAATGAGTACAGAGTTTCTGCTTGAGGTGATGAAAATATCTTGGAAATAGTGGCAATTATTGTACAATATTTTTTATGTCAATAACGCCACTGAAATATATACTTAAACATAGTCAAAGTACACAATTGTGTGTTATACATATTTTGTCATAATGGAAAAATTATAAAAACAAAACAAAACAAAGCAAAAATAGCAGATTCAAAACCCTAACAGGAAGGAGAAATGGAAGAAAAATAATTTCTATGTGACAACACCACACTAAGGGGTTCTCTCTCTCGTGCAAGTGCACATGGCCTCCAGGAAAAAAAAAAAAGATAAAAAGGGATTTGCACATTTCTCAGGTACTATACTAAGTGCTGGGGATAAAATAAGTAACAATTTTTTTACATGCAGTCCCTATTCCCATTCAAAATATAAATGTTTTCTAGCATGAACAACTCCCAATTAATGCAAACCACTCACTTCCCTTTGCTGAAATTGAAATTTTGGTATCCACAGCTCATCTTACACCATTAGTTCCCTAGAGCACATATCATGTTGTCTTATTTTACATGTCTATTTCTCCATTAGATTCCGCAGAAATAGGCAACATTTATTCTTTATTCTCTATCCATCACATGACCAAGCATGGTGTGGCCAAGAAATGTAAATAATTGACAAATTATTGGTAAACTTAATTTCCAAATCAAGTAGTGTGTTATCTATCTTCTACTTCATATCATAAAAGGTCAAAATGTTTCTCATGCAAGAGACAAATTAATTTTCCTCAATCCAGTATACATTTTCCTAAAGATGATAATTAGAAAATTTAAAGAACATACAGGTAAGCAAGAAATTGGGATAAGGTAGTTTGGTTGGTTGTTTTTTGTTTTTTGTTTTTTAAATGGGCAGAGGACATATGTGCTTGCCAGAAAAAGAGAGAGAAAGAAAAATCACCCCTCCATTTCTCCATCCTGTCAGGACTTGCAGCATGCAGCATCCACATACATGATGTACCCAGTGTGTGTGTGTGGTTTTTTCTTTTTTTTTGAAGCCACTGGGGCTGAGATTCCAGCCGAAGTTGGATATGTGGGATCTGGATCTCTTAACTACTAAGCTTCATGGATGACCCTGGAGAACATATTTCTAACAACAACAACAAAAAAGTATTAGTATTGGAACAATTCTTACTCTAATCAGTAAGTAAAGGACAAACCAATCCAATGGGAAAAAATGATCTAACAACATTAACAGGTAATTTTGAGAAGAAGAAATAGTAACATGGAATAAATGTGAGAAGGTGATAAACTTCAGTAGTAACTAGAAATTTAAATTAAAGGGCCAGCAAGTGGCATAGTGGTTAAAACACTAGACTCTCACATGGTTGACTGTGGTTCAAGTCCTAGACCTGGAGGCTTGAAAAATCACACCAGATGCATGTGCGCATGTGCCCAAAATCTCAAAAAGAAAATAGAGAAACAATTGTATATGCAAAGTATATAAAGAAATCAAAACTTAATAAGAAAACAGACCCCATCACTATGGTATACTGGTAACCTAAGTGCCCTGCTGGAAGCCTTATGAGTGACCGTGGTTCAGATTCCTGAGTCAGCTTGAAAACAAGTCAGGCACACACAGAGGTGTCCAAAATCCTGAGGTGCTAAACAGCAGGGGAAAGGGTATTACAGTATGATGAGACTCCATCAATCGTGCTTCTCTTGCTTGCTCTTTCTCTCTTTACACATGTGCTACCATTTAAAAAAAATAAAAGACAATAAGAAAATAACACAATTTTTAAAATGATAGTACAATTTGATAGCACACACACACACACACACACACACATATACATAGATATACATAAATATACGTATATCTATGTATATGTGTCTTCTTTACCAAAGAAGATATCAAAATGTAAGGAATGTTATTTGTCATTATGTAAATGTACCTATCTAGTTGATATAGTAAAAAAAACCCTGCCAATATGCTAGTGAGGAGGCAAAGCAACTGAAACTGTCCTCAAACTTTGCTGCCGGAAATACAAAATATTTAGTACATTCACTGTGGAAAACAATTTGGCAGATTCTTTTCTTTTTTTTTTAAGGATTATTTTATTTAACTTTATTTTAAATAGACCAGAGAGGGACAGAGTGGAGAGAGAGAGAAAGGGAGAGAAAGAGGGAGAGAAAGGGAAAGTGGGAAAGCAAGCCACCAGGTCCAGGACTCGAACCACGGTCAGCTATTTAGGAGTCTAGTGCCCTTAACTACCAGGACACCTGCTGGCCCCCAATTTGGAAGATTCTGATAAAGTGAAACATATACTTACTATAAAATCCAGCAATGTCTACGCAACAGAATGTAATTGTCGAAAACTTACAAAAATGTACTCTTAAATGTACTCTTTCTAGGTATTTACTCTGGTAAAATAAAAATGTATATTCAATTGAAACCTATACATAAATATCTAAAGTGGCTTTACTCTGAATCAGAACAAACTGGAAGCAACTCAGTGTCCTTTAGCTGACGAATTTATAAACACCTGAACAATGAAGTTTTATTCAGCAATAAAAAAGAATGAATAGCTGGGACCAACAGTTAGTGCAATGGCTATGTCACTGAACTCCCATGTAGCCGACCACGGTTCGAGTCCCAGACCGGGTGGCTTAAACTCACACTGGGCGTGTGTGCGTGCATGCCCAAGATCCCGAGAGGAGGATGGAGGAGAGGGATTGCGGTGTGGCCATTCCCCGGGGGGTGATTTCTCGCTTTCTGTTTCTCTGTCTCTCTCTGTCTGTCTGGCGAGCACACGCGCCCTATAGCAAAAACCGCTCCAAAAAAAAGAAAAAGAAAAAGAAAAAAGAATGAACAGCTGATACATACAAACATTGATAAATTTCAAAGGCACTATGCCAAATGAAAGAAGACAAACTCAAATACTACATGCTATAAGATTCCCATTTATTTTATTTTATTTATTATTATTACTTTTATTTTGCTATAAGGCACACGTGTTCACGAGAGAGAGAAAGAGAGAAAGGGAAAGTGAGAAAGCAAGCCACCACGTCCAGGACTCGAACTGCAGTTGACCATGTGGGAGTCTAGCACCTTAACTATCACACCACCTGCTGGCCCCTTGGATTTCAATTACTTGTATGCTGGAGAAGGGAAATTTATAAAGACAAAAAACAGATTTTGCTATAAGGCACACGTGTTCACGAGAGAGAGAAAGAGAGAAAGGGAAAGTGAGAAAGCAAGCCACCACGTCCAGGACTCGAACTGCAGTTGACCATGTGGGAGTCTAGCACCTTAACTATCACACCACCTGCTGGCCCCTTGGATTTCAATTACTTGTATGCTGGAGAAGGGAAATTTATAAAGACAAAAAACAGATTAGTAGTCAGCAAGGACTAGAATGGGAGAAGAATTTAACTACAAAGGGGCACAGGATAAGGTTTTTTGGTGATAGTGCCATTTTATAACTTGAATATAGAGATGTCTATGCAACAGAATGTAATTGTCAAAACTCACAAAAATGTACTCTTAAAAAAGTGAGTTTTGGTGCTCGCTTCGGCAGCACATATACTAAAATTGGAACGATACAGAGAAGATTAGCATGGCCCCTGCGCAAGGATGACACGCAAATTCGTGAAGCATTCCATATTTTTAAAAAAAAGTGAATTTTGTTAGCAACATGTACATTATTGCTCAATAGAACAATAATAAAAGAAATATACAGAAGAAAGAAAAATCACACAATCCCACCATGAAAATAATCAGCAATTTTTAAATTCTGTTAATGTCTTTCTAATCTTTTTAGGATTATTTTTTAGAGCAATCTTATATTTGCCAAAAAAAAAATTGGTCAGAAAATATGGAGACTTGTCATATATGTGCTTTTCACATATATCTACTCCTCCTTTTCTCTATTATTAGCATCTTGTAATAGTGTAGTACATTTGCTAGGATTGATGAACCAATATTGATGCATTAATACTAACTGAAGTACATGGTTTACATTAGTTCATTCTTCGTGTTGTACAGTTCTATGTATTTTTATAAATGTATAATGATATGTAGTGACTGTTACACAGCATCATACAAAATAGTTTCACTACCCTAAACATCTTGTGCTTGGAGCCAGCAGGTGGCATTGTGGTTAAGGTGATGGATTCTCACATGGCCAACCATGTTTCAAGTCCTGCACCTGGTGGCTTGCTTCCTCATTCCTCCCCAACAATCCATCTCTCTCTGATAAGTGCAAATGCCCTACAGGGAATTAAAATAATAATAATAATGATAATGATAAAAATGATAACTAAATTTTTTTTTAATCCTATGCTCTGTCTATTCACTCCCCATCCTTGGTAACACTTATATTTTACTGTTTCTATAGTTTTGTCTTTTCCAGGATTTCCCAAACTGGGTATTATAAGATATGCAACCTTTCAAAAGTAGCTTGTCACTTAGTAATATGCATTGAAGGTTCCTCCATGTCTTTTCATGACTTGACAGTTCATTTATTTCTTGTTTTTAATTTTTTGTTGATTTAAGTTTGTTTTAATCTTATGTTAATGGTTCACATAATTCTAGAGCTGAATCTACAAAACTGGATACATTTAGAGAAGTATGGTTTTTTCTTTTTTTTTGTGTTAGTGTTATATTTTATTTTTTAGCATTTTTATCATTATTTATTCATTCAATTGCTATACATCATTTAGATTATAAAGAGATTTTTACCCAGTATGATATACCCCTCAGTCCACCCCAGTTGAGAATACAATACACGTCCTCATCAACAAACAATAAACCATATCTGTATCCCACAAATGTCTTATCTCTATTTTTTTCCTAAATCGTTGAGTCACACTCCATTTTATGGATGTATTAAAGCTTGTTTATTCTTTCCCCTATGAAAGAACAACTTGAAGGACATCTGTTCGTGTAATCGTGAGTAGAACTATTGTAAACACTCAGGTAGTCTTTGATATGGACATACATTTTCAACTCATTTGGGTAACACCTAGGAGTGTATTTCTTGGATCATATGGTAAGGCTGTGTTTAGCCTTGTAAGAAATTGCCAAATAGCCTTCCGAAATGACTTTACCATTTTGCATCTCCCCAGCAATGAAAGAAAGTTCCTGTTGCTTCACATTCTCACCAGCATTTGGTGGTATAAGTATTTGGGGTTTTGGCCATTCTAATGGGTATGTAGTGGTATCTCACTTATTTTTAATTTGTTATTCCTAATGATATATTATGTCAAGCATCTTTCCATAAGCTTATTTGCCATCTGCATATCTTCTTTGATGATATTTGTCATAAGATATTTTGTCAACTTATTAATTGAATTTGCTCATTTTCTTGTTTCTGACTATTAAATGTTCTTTGCATATTCTGAATACAATTCCTATATCAGTTATGTGCAAATGCACAGTACTTGGCCTGTCTTTTCATCCCATGAACAGTCTTTCACAGAGCAGAATACAGTACTTTTAATGAAGTCCAATTTATCAATTTTTTCTTTCAAGGAATATGCTTCTGGTGTTGTATCTAAAAATTCTTTATCAAACGTACAGTCACCTAAATTCTTCTTTTGTGTTATCTTAGAAGTTTTATAGTTTTGCATTTTACATTTAGGTCTTTAATTCATTATCTGTTACTGTCTGTAAGAGATTTAAAGTCAGTGTCTATATTCATTTATTTTGCATGTGGATGTCGAGTTGTTCCAGCACGACTTGCTGAAAGGACTATCATATTTTCTAATGAATTGTCATTGCTACTTTTGTCAAAGATCAGCTTGGACCAGGCCTGTAGTGCAGCAGTTAAATGCAGTGCTTAGGGAGCTAGATCCTATGTGGCTGACCATGGTTTGAATCTTGGCCTTGGCAGCTTGAAAAACATACTGGGTTTGTGTGTGTGTATATGTGTGTGTGTGTGTGTGTGTGTGTGTGTGTGTGTCTTTTTGGAGAGTGCACATGCCCTCTGAAAATATATTAAAAAATAAGTTTACTATATTTACATTGGTATATTTTGGGGGTCTCCATTATGTTCTATTTATCCATTTGTCTGTTTTGTCACAAGCAACTTGGCCATCATTACTACAGGTATTTGCAGAGACTTCAAAAAATGTGCAGAAAATGGAATTAAAAGATAAAAATGAAAAGTATAAGCTTAATTTTTCAATAAACTTCATCAAATTAAAGACATATTTTTGTAAGTGATGTGACCCCTTAGTCCATCCCTAAAATACTGAGAGTACTGGGAATTTAACCATGTAAATGTAGTATTTTTTACATTATAGGTTGAAGGAAAATAGGTGTCCTTTAAAGATTTTTTAAGATTAGGAAACAAAAAGAAGTCAGGAGCCAACTTGGTACTGTAGGGTGGATGCTTAATGATTCCTCATTGAAACTCTCACAAAAATTGCTCTTGTTTTATGAGATCAACAACCAGGAGCATTGACATGGTGGAGAAGAACACACTGATGAAGCTTTTCTGGACATTTTTCTGCTAAAGCTTTGGCTGTGTTCCTTAAAATACTCATGACAAGCAGATGTTATCACTCTTTGGCCATCTTAATTCTAGAGTCTAGAAATTCAACAAGAAAAATGCCTTGAGCATCCCAAGAAAATGTTTCACAAACTTTGCTCTTGATTGGTCTGCTTTTGCTTTGACTGGACAACTTTCATATCTTCGTAGCCTTTGCTTTGATTGTGCTCTGTCTTCAGGATCACACTGGTAAAGCCACGTGTCATCTCCAATTACAATTCTTTGAAGAAATGCCTCAGAACCTGGATCCCACTTGTTTAAGATTTCCACCAAAAGCACCTCTCTTGTCTGCAGCTAATCTAGGCACAACAGTTTTGCAGAAAGTTTGCTCAGCTTTAATTCTGCAGTTGGAATGGTGTAGGCTGAACCAATTGGAATATTTATATTGCTATTTGTCTTGCTGTGAATCATTGGTTCACTTCAATTAGGGCACAACGAGATTAATATTTACCTTGCAATTTGATATGGATGGTCTGCCACTGCAGATAACATCTTCAACATATCTCATTTTTTCTTGAAAGAGTTATTCATTTGTACACTGCTGATGTTGAGTCATTGTCCCCATACACTTTTCATAAAGCATTAATGATTTTGTTATCTTTTAACCCAAGAGTCACCATAAATTTGGTGTTTGTTCTTTTTTCAATTTATCAGAATTCAGGTTGCACTGATAAAGACTGTTTGCAAATTGATGTCTTATTCTTCTTAGTGCCCCAAACTAGAACCTTTTCAGACAAGTTAATATGAGTTTATTTGGGTACAAAAATATTTTTAAATACATGCATTGGTTTTTATAATATGCATTTTCCAAGAACTTTGTGAAGCGCCTTCATACAAGTGTTGAAGTTGAGTGGTGTCAGTGCTCCAACTTTGTTCTTCTTTGATACTATTTTGACTATTCTGGGTCTTTTGCCTCTGTACATAGACTTTAGAATTGTTTTCTTGATTTCCACAAAATAACTTTAAGGAATTTTTACTGATACTGTATTGAATCTATAGATCAGGTTGGGACAAACTAACATTTAGACAGTATTGAATCCACAAACATAATATTTTTCTTTCATCAGGTCTTTGTAGTCATCCTCATAAATAACTTATATACATTTTGTTAGACTCACATCTAAGTATTTCACTTTTTGTGCTAATATAAATGGTTTTGTGGTTTTAATTTTAAATCCTAATTGATCAATACTGATATACAGAAAAGCAATTGATGGGACCAACAGCTGGCATAATGGCTATGTCACTGGGCTACCATGTAGTCGACCGTGGTTCGAGTTTCGGACCCAGTGGCTTAAACTCACACTGGGCTTGTGTGCGTGCATGCCCAAGATCCCAAGAGGAGGAGAAGGGATTGTGGCATGGCCATCCCCCCTGGGCGGTGATTTCTCACTTTCTGTCTCTCTGTCTGTCTCTGTCTTTCTGGTGAGCCCACGCACCCTATAGCAAAAACCTCCCCCCCCCCAAAAAAAAGAAATAAAAAGAAAAATTGACTTTTACATATTAACCTTCTATCATTCAACCTTACTATAATCACTTATTCTATAATAGAAGGGAATTTTGTCATTATTCTTGTCCTTTGGGATTTTCCACATAAAAAAATCATGTCACTTGCAAACAAAGGTAGTTTTATTTTTTTCCTTCCCAATCTGTATATATTATTTCCATTTCCCACTTTCCTGCATTAATCTAGGACTTCCATCACAATATTGAATAGGAGTGATAAAACTGGATATTATTATGTTGTTCCTAATCTTGGAAAGCATCTAGTTTCTCAAAATTTTACAGTAATTAGCTATAGTTTTTTTTGTAGATATCCTTAATGGAGTTAAAGAAGTTCCCCCTCCTTCCCTAGATTATTGGATAGGGTTGGATTTTATCAAACGCCTTTTTCGAGTCTAGTGACTTGACCATGTGATTCTTCGTTAGCTTGTTGATTACATTTGTTTTTGAATGTTGAAATAGCCTTGCATATCTGGAATAAATCTCTTTTGGTTGTGATTATATGATTATTTCATAAGTCGTTGGATTCGATTTGCTATTTTTTCTTTTTGGGGTGTGTGTGTGTGTGTGTGTGTTAGAGGGCACCTATATTGCTAGCAATAGACAGAAAGAAGAGAGGAGAAACTACTCTCCATGGTAATTGGTCACATCACAATCCCTTCCCTTTCATGTCTCTCTGCTTTTGGGATTTGGGGCATGCATGCACACACACCAGGTGTGCTACTCAAGCCACTGGGACTCAAGTGGTACATTTGGCCACATAGAATCTGGCTGCCTCAACCACCAGATTGCAGAGCCAGTCTGTTAGTAATTTTTTGAGAATTCTGCATCTAGGTTCATTAGAGATATTGATTTGTAGTTTTCTTTGATTGTAATGTCTTTTTCTGATTTTGGTATTAGTCTAATGATGTCCTCATAGAATGAGTTAGATAGTGTTCCTTTTACTCCTATTTCATGGAACAGATAATAGAAAATTGGTATTATTTCTTCCTTCAATGTTCGGTAGAACTCACTAGGGAACCCATCTGGGTAGGACTGGTGCTCTGATTTGAAAGGCATTATTTATTGGTTCAATTTTTTTAATAGATATAGCTCTTCAGATTATCTTTATTTTCTCTGTGAGTTTTTTTAGGTTGTGTTTGTCTTTCAAGAAATTGATCCATTTTATGTAAGTTACAAAATTGGTGGACATACAGTTTTTCATAATACTCTTTTATCATCCTTTCAAATTCAGGGAGATCAGTAGTGATGGCCTTTCTTTCATTCCTGATATAATTAATTTGTGTCTTTTCTCTCTGTTTTAGTTAAACTGGTTAGAGGTTTGTCAATTTATTCATCTTTCTAAAGAAGTAGCTGTTGATTTTATTGATTTTCTCTACTGTTTTCCTTGTTTCACTTTTCATTGATTTCTATGCTCACTTGTTTACATTTATTTTCTTTTGCTTATTTTGGATTTAGTTACTAAGTCTTTTTCTCTTTTAAAATATATTCATTCCTTGGTATAAATTCCCTCTAAGAATTGCTTTTGCTGCACCACCCCAATTTGGATAAGTGGTATTTTCATTTTTATTTAACTCAAAATACTGTTTAATTTTTCTTGAGACAGTTTCTTTGACATATGTTATTGAGAAGTGTGTTGTTCAGTCTAAATATTTTGGGATTTTATAACTATCTTTCTGTTATCGATTTCTAGCTTAATTCTAGCATGAGCTGAGAGCATATGATTTCTATTCTTTTATATCTGCTAAGGTATGCTTTATGACCCAGAATGTGTTCTCTCTTGACGAATGTTTTATGTGAGCTTCAGAAGAATGTGTATTCTGTTGTTGTTAGATGGAACACTTAGATGTCATTTAATTCCAGCTGACTGATGATGTTCTTCAGTTTAACTAATCCTTACTAATATTCTACATGCCAGATCTATCAATTACTAATAGAGGAATATAAAATCGTCCAACTATAATAGTTTGACTCTTCTCCTTGCAACTCTATCAGTTTTTGTCTCATGGTTTTTATGTTCTATTTTGTTTCTGTTTTTGTTTTTGCCATAGAGTATGTGTGCTTGGTGGAGAGACAGAGAGAAACAGAGGGAAAGTGGAAAATCAATCCCCAAGGGAATAACCATGCCAGAATCCCTTCTCTTCCATTCTCCTTTCCTTTTGGGATTTTGGGCACACATGTGGCCAGCATGATATTCAAGCCACCGGGTCCGGGACTCAAACCACAGCTGACCATGTGGGAGTTCAATGTTTTAACCACCATGCCAACTGCTGACCCCAGCCTCACGTATTTTGATACTTTGTTAGGAGCATACACATTAAGGATTGTTATGTCTTCTTAGAGAATTGACTCCTTCATTATCCTTTAATGACCCCTTTTAATTCCTGGTTGTTTTCCTTGTCCTCAATTCTTTTTTGTCTGAAATTAATATAACAATTTCAGCTTTCTCTGGATTAGTGCCAGTACAGTATATCTTTATACCTTCACTTCTAATCTATGTTTTTATATTTGAAGTGGGTTTCTTTCATTTAGCATAATGTCCTCCAAGTCCATCTATGTCATGTCAAATGGCCATATCTTCTCCTCTTTTGAAGCTAAATAATATTCCATTGTATACATTATGTTAAGTAAAATAATTCAAAGGAAAAAATTGCATAATCTCACTTATATGTGGAACCTAAAAAAAAAAGTCCATTACACAGAGAACAAAATTGGTTACTAGGGGACAAGGTGACAGAAGGGAAATGGGGAGATAAACATCAAAGAACACAAAGTAACAGATACGTACAATGAAGAAGTCTAAATAGTGTACTGGATCCAGCCTGGTGGTAGGTTTTGATCCCCTGGTCTGCCTAAAAACACACTAGGCATGTCCGTGTATACCCAGGATCCTGATGAGCTGGAGGGCTTAGGAAAGGGGATTGTGACATGACGCGATCCTATCAAGGGTGCTTCTCTCTCTTTCTCTCTGTCTTTCTCTCTCTCTGGTGCATGTGCATGCACTATCATGAATAAAATAAATATGTTTAAAATATAATAGTTTATTATATCAGGATTTTTGCTAAATGAATAGATTATCTTGTCATAGGAGTCATAGGAGGAGAATGAGCTACTATGTGAGATGATGGATATGTTCACTTGTTACACCATAGCAATCACTTTAATATATATGTATCTTAGAACATTTTAATATATATGTATCTTAGAACATACTTCAAATAAACACATTAAAATTCATTTTAAATTTTAAAAAAATATGTAGATAACATATAGTTCCTTCTATTTTATTTTTTTTAGAGAGAGATTTTTGCTCTAGAGCTCATGTGCTCACCAGAGAGGTAGAAAGCAAGAAATCATCCCTGGGGCCAATGGCCAGGCCACAGTCCCTTCTCCTCCATTCTCTTCTTGGGATCTTAGGCATGCAGGCACATGAGCCTGGTGTGAGTTTTAAGCTGCCAAGACTTGAACCGCAGTTGACTACGTGGGAGTCCAGCAACATAAATGTTACACCATATGCTGGTCCCTATAGTGCAGTTTTTAACAAGACTTTTACCTCAGGGCATGTACGCTCACTGGAGAGACAGAGAGACAGAGGCAATGAGAAGGGAAACGAGACATCATCCCCCAGTGGGGATGACAACACTGCAATCCCTTCTCCTCCATTCTCCTCCTGGGATTTTGGGCACACATGCACACACACGCACCTGGTATAATTTTCAAGCCACCAGGTCTGGGACTCAAACTGAGGTTGTCCATGTGGAAGTCCAGCGAGTAACCCCTATGCCATCTACTGGCCACCATATAGTGTATTCTTTTAAAATCCATTCTCCCTTTGTCTCTTATTTGATTTATAGAAATCATTCACATGAGGTGATTATAAATTAGGTGGGTTAATATTGACCACATTTGCAACCATTTTCTATTTATTGCTCTTGTATTTGTTACTTTTTCTCTTACACTATTTTGCTGCCGTCTAGGTTTTAACTAAGCATTAAAAAAATTTTTTTTTGCCAAGGGAGTACATGTACTTGCCAGAGAGAGAGAAAGTGAGAAAGCACCCCTCATCCCGGGCAATGGTCACATCACAATCCCTTCTCCTCCATCTCTCATTCCTGTGAGGATTTGGGGCACACATGTACATATGCACCCAATGTGTCTCTCAAGATGCTAGATCCAGGACTCAAAGCATACAGTCAGCCATATGGGGTCCAACCACCTCAACTACCATGCCACTGGCTGGCCCAATTAAATATTTTATATAATTACATTCTCTCTTTTCTTTCAGTAGATCAATTTTACTTCTTTTAATAAAGTTTTTAGTGGCTGGGCTCGAATTTGTCATTCATGACAGAGCATGGGTACACACATGAGAGTTAGTGAAATAAAGAGAAAGAGAGAGAGATGAGCACCCTCTACGGGGTCTGGCCACACCACAATCCCTGAGTGTATGCAGCCACCATGTAGGCTTAAGCTTCTCTTGATCAGCACATTACCACTGAACCACAGAGCTCATAAGTTCACTCTTAAATAACACTATACTACTTCATGTGTAGTGCAGGTACTTTCTAACAAAATATTTCCAAGTCCTTCCTTCCATCCTTTATTACACTACTACTATTCATTTAACTTTCCTATGTACTATGATCACTTAATATATTGTTGCTATTATTATTTCAAACAAACCATTCTCTATTGTATTAATTTTTAAAAAGAAAATATTTTATTTTACCTTTATTTATCAGTCCTCTGATATTCTCTCTTTATGTAGATCTGAGTTTCTGATCTATATCATTTTCCTTCTTTCTGAAGAATTTTTGTTAACATTTCTTATAAGGCAGATCTACTGGTGATGAATTCCCTCACTTTTTGTTTGCATGAAAAAGTCTTTACTTCCCATTAAAATATGAAAGATATTCCCTGGGACACATTATTCTAGCTTGGTAGTTTCTTTTTTTACTTTCAACAGTTTAAATATTTCACTCCATTATCTCTTTGCTTATATAGTTTCTGAAAAGAAAGCTGATGCAGTTCTTTTCCTTTTCCCTCTATAGGTAATGTGTTCTTTTCTCCAGCTTCTTTCAAGGTTTTCTCTTTGGCCTTACATTTTTGCAGTTTTAATGTTATATGCCTAGGTGTAGTTTTCATATATACTTGTTTGGTGTTCTCTGAGCTTCTTGGATCTGTATTTTAGTGTCTGTCACTGATTTGGGAAAATTCACAGCCCTTATTACTTCAAATACTTCTTTTATTCCTTATTTTTCTTCTCTTTCTAGAATTCCTGTTATATTTATGTCACCTTTTGTTATTTTTCCAGAGTTCTTGGATATTCTGTTCTACGTCCTTTTGAAAAAAATCAGTGTGGGAAGTTACTATTGTTATGTCATTAGCTTATTGAACTTTTACTCCCTTTGTCCAATCTATTTTTAATGATAATTTTACTTTAAATTCTAACTTATATATAATAGTTGTACATCTTTGTGGGGTACAGGATATTCTGTTCTACTTCCTTTTGAAAAAAATCACTGTGGGAAGTTACTATTGTTATGTCATTAGCTTATTGAACTTTTACTCCCTTTGTCCAATCTATTTTTAATGATAATTTTACTTTAAATTCTAACTTATATATAATAGTTGTACATCTTTGTGGGGTACAGTGTAGTTTTTCAAACTATACTATATGTAATAATCTAATATGGGAAATAAATACATCTACCCTCTCTAGCATTTATTATTACTTTGTGTTACTTTGTGTTGTGCACAAGACATTCTTAACTTTTGTTAGAATGTCTTTGATTTCTCCCTATTTCTTTTGGTTCTTTTTTAAAAAGAATTATTTATTTATTAAATTCTATTCATTATTATTATTTTATAATTTGACCAGAGAGAGACAGAAGGAGAGAAAAAAGGAAAGTGAGAAAGCAAACCACCAGGTCCAGGACTCAAACTGCGTTCGGTCATGTGAGAATCCAGTACCTTTAACTACCACACCACTTACCGAGCCCTCCTTTTGGTTCTTAAAGTCTCCATCTTCCTGCTTACATTATCTGTATATTCTTATATACTGACTACTTTTTTCATTAGCATCCTTAATATACTGATCATAGTTATTTTGAATTCCTAATTTGGTAATTCCAAAATATCTGCCATATCTGAATCTGATGCCTGATTTCTCTCTTCATATTGTGTTTCTTGGCTTTTAGCATGCTTTGCAATTTTTGTCTAAAAGTAAAATATGAAGTATTGGGTAAAATAAATCAAAGTAACAGGCTATTATTATACAGGAAGTCATAAATTGTGTGGGGGAGGAAGTATTCAATAATTTTGTGATTAGATTTCACTCAGGTATTTTTTTTTTAATTAAGACTACTTTTAGAGACATTTTGGTTTCGCAAAAAAATTGAAAGGAAGGTACAGAGATTTTCCATATATCCCCTGCTACCACACACATACATAGGCTTCCCTCTTATTAATACATCCAACCAGAGTGGCACATTTGTTTCCACTGATGACCCTACATTGACACATCAGACTACCTAAATTCCATAGGGTTTACTGGTATTGCACATTATATGGGTTTGGAAAAATATATATAACATGTATCCACCATATTACAACACAGCATCACATCACAGTGTTTTCACTACCCTAAAAATTCTCTGTGCTTTGCCTATTTTCCCCTCTTTATTTCAACCCCTGGTAACTAATGATTTTTTTTTTTACTTTTACTTTTATCTACGTTTATTTTATGTTGAATTTATTCTGTGCCATAAGTTTTTGTTTCTTCTGTTTCTTCCAGGATAGCTTTTCCTTCTGTGCTCCTTCCTCTTCTAGTTTAGGAACAATTTGCTCCTTTTCAGTAAGAATTATCTCAATGTGGCAGTGGGAGCTCAGGTATGGACTAATGATCTTTTACTGTCTCTATAGTCTTTTCCAGAATGTGACATAGTTGGAATCAAACAGTATTTAGCCTTTTCAGATTGGCTTCTTTCGCTTAGTAGTATCTATTTAAGTTTCCTCAATGTTTTCTCAGAGCTTGATAACTCAGTTCTATTTAGCATTGAGTAATATTCCACTGTCTGGATTTACCAGTTTATCCATTCACTTACTAAAGGACATCTTTTTTGCTTCCAAGTTTTGGCAATTATGAATAAAACTTCTTTGAACATCCATATGCAGGTGTTTGTGTGGTAATGTTTTTAATTACTTTGGGAAGATACCAAGGAGTGCAACTTGAGGATGTGGAGCATCTTCTCATATGCTTATTTTCTATCTGCATATCTTTGGTGAAGTATCTGTTAATGTCTTTGGCACAGTTTTGAATAGGATTGTTTGTGTTCTTATTGTTGAATTTTAATAATTCTTTGTATAATTTGGATAACATTTCCTTAATAAATATGTCTTTTGAATAATTTCTCTCAGAATGTGGCCTGTCTTTTCAGTTTCTTAATTGTGTCTTTTGGAGAGTAGAAATTTTTAATTTTACTGAAGCCCAATTTATCAATTCTTTCTTTCATGGATCACATCTTTAATATTATACATAAAAAGTCATTGCCGAACACAAGCTTACATAGATTTTTCTCCTGCATTATCTTCTAGGAGGTTTATAGATTTAGTTTTACATTTAGGTCTGTGATCAATTTTAAGTACATTTTTCTGAAAAGTGTAAGGTCTCTATATAGATTTTGTTGTTGTTGCTGGGGGTGAATGTACAGTTTTTTCAGCACCAGTTAATTAAAAGACTATTATTTCTCCATTGGATTGCTTTTGCTACTTTGTCAAAACTTAGTTGATGGTGTTTATGTGGGTCTATTTCTTGGATCCCTATTTTATTGCATTGATCTTTTTGTCTATTCTTTTTCCAACATTATACAGTCCTGATTACTCTAGCTAACTAGTAAGTCTTAATGTCAGGTAGTGTCAGTTCTCTGACATTTTTCTCCTTCAATATTGTGTTGACTATTCTGGGTCTTTTGTTTTCCCATATAAATTGTAGGGTCAATTTGTTCATATCAAAGAAATAACTTGCTGGAAATTTGACTGGTATGGAATTAACTCTACAGATCAATTTAGGAAAGACTAACATCTCGACAATATTTAGTCTTCCTATCCGTGAACATAGAAGAACTTTGTATTTATTTAATTTTTTATTTCTTTCATCAGTTTCATAGCTTTTATCACAAAGATCTTGTATACCTTTGGCTGGATTCAGACCTAAGTATTTCACTTCTTGGGTGCAAATGTAAATGGTGTTGCGGTTTTTATTTCACATTCCACTACTATACAGAAAAGCAAGTGGCCTCTGTATATTAATCTGATATACTTCAACCTTGCTACAATTACTTACTAATTCCAGGATACTTTGTTGTTGTTTCTTTGGATATTCTACATGAATAATCATGTCACCTGAGAACAAAGGTAGTTTTATTTTTTTTCCTTCCTAATCTATGTATCTTGTGATTTTATTTCCTATCTTTTTTTAACTTTTAAAAATATTTATTACAGGGCATGTATGCTTGCAGGAGGAAGAGAGAGAAACAGAGATAAAAGCAGAGGGAAAGTGACAAAGCACTTCCCAGGGGATGGCCATAACACAATCCCTTCTCTTCTATTCTCCATTCAGGATTTTGAGCATGCATGCACACATGCCTGGTGTGTTTCAAGTCACTAGGTCTGGGAATTGAACTGCAGGGTTGACCATGTGTGATCCAGCTGCCTGAACCACCACACCACCTGCTGGCCCTGCTTCTTATCTTCATGCCGTTAAGAGGAATTGTCTATTTTCAGTTCATTCAACTTTTTTATTATGACAACAGGAGGGACCACCCTCAAGTTCTATATGTGTCAGTCTGGAAACTAGATGCTATTTCTAGTAGTTTTTTTAATGGATTATGTGCTAAAATGAACAGCATATAGTATAGAGTAGGTCCCTTTATCTGTAAGAAATAAGTTACAAGAGCCCAGTGGATGCCTCAAACCACAGATAATACTGAACCCTTAATATACTACATGATTTTGATCTGATAACCAAAACGGCTACTTAATTACTAATGGTCAGGTGGCATATAGTGTGGATAATGCTGGCCAACAGGATGATTCACATCCCAGGGAGGATGGGATGGGACAGAGCAGAGCAGTGCAAGATTTCATCATGCTACTCAGAGCAGCATAAGCACTTAAACGTAATTTAAAGTTTATAAGGTGCGTATTTTATTTCCACTTGATATCTGTGGACCACAATTGAGCACAGATGACTAAAACGACGGAAGGTAAAAGTGTGGATAAGGTAGGATTACTATACATACTTTATAAACTATATTATAAACTCAATGTATCAGAATATTACTATGTCAATAAATACATTCTGCATACATCATGGCTAGTACACCAATACATAGCTGAACCATAATTTATTAACTAATCCCCTGCTTTGGAATATTAGGTTGTTAACATTTCTTTTTCAAAATAAAAGTCCATGACATAAACATCCTTGTATATAAACCTCTGTGTGTAACACTGAATCTTTACTTAATACAAATTCTTCGAAGTAGATTTCTTGGGCCAAAGTTCTTAGAAGTAGATTTCTTGGGCCAAAGGTTTTTAATGCTTTCAAATTCTTTGAAATGGAAAACTGCCTTCCAGAAAAGCTGCACTAATTTACCTTTCTATTAGTAGTTGGTGAAAAAAAACAAAATGGATACTTTAACTCTTTAAAACTTTGCCAATTTGATGGGGGTGAATGGAATTCTGATAGTCTTTCTTTTTTTCTTTCTTTTTTATTTCTTTTTATTATTGGACTTCCACTTGCAGAAAGATGAATCTGAACCCCTACCACTCTCCTTTGACAAAAATCAAGTCAAGGTGGATCAAGGATCTAAATCTAAGACCTTAAACTATAAAGTTGCTCCTGGAAAACACTGGGGAAACTCTGAGAGACATTGGTGTGGGGAAAGACTTATTAAAGAAGACCCTCAAAGCAGAGTCGATCGTCCCCAAAATAGACAAATGGGAATACATCGACTAGGAAGTTTCTACATGGCCAAAGACACAGTAATTAGTGTGAATCGACAGCCCTCAGAATGGGAAAATATTTTTGTAAATTTTGCATCAGATAAGGGACTGATAACCAGAATACACAAGGAACTAAAAAAGCTGTTTGGAAAAAAAGATGATCAACCCTATTAAAAGATGGGAGAAGGAGATGAAAAAAACACTCTCTAAAGATGACATACGAATGGTCAAAAGACATATGAAAAAATGTTCGACCTCCCTCATAGTAAGGGAAATGCAGATAAAAACAACAATGAGGTACCACCTAACCCCAGTCAAAATGTCTAATATTAAAGAAAACAAAAAATGATAAGTGTTGGCGGGGGTGTGGTGAAAGGGGAACTCTTTTACACTGCTGGTGGGAATGTAGATTGGTCCAACCACTGTGGAGAATAATTTGGAATTCCTCAAAAATCTACAGATAGATCTGCCATATGATCCAGGGATCCCACTCCTCGGTATCTACCCAAAGGACAGAAGAATTCTTCATTG
>NW_006204851.1:1063791-1081022 GCF_000334495.1 Tupaia belangeri chinensis
GGTCCCATTTCACTTCTTTTGATGCTCCTAGTAGTTTTGTTAAGTCTTACCCTGTAATTTTGCTTTTAATTTTGATTCCTCTTTATGACCTAACAATAAAAAGGATGTATGATTTTTATAAAAATAAAAAAGGTATTTCTTTCTATCAGCAATGCTGAATAGGTTGAATATGCTCATTTTTAGTAATCATTTTCATTTCACTTTTTATGATAGTGCCATTATTGTTAACATTGTTATATTAATCTATAATGCTGAGTTAAGAGTAAGTCCTCAAAACCATTTACTAATTAAAAGAACAAAGAAAAGTAAAACAAAATACTTTTAAAAATATTTATTTATTTTTATTATTAACTTAAAATTGTTTGATACGGCACATGCACGCACGAGAGAGAGATGGGGTGAAGGGGCGAGAAAGCAAGCTCTCAGGTTTGGGACTTGAAGCACAGTTGGCCATGTGGGAGTCCAGTGCCTCAACTACCATGCCACCTGCTGGCCCTGACAAAATGTTTTTTAGGCAGAACTAATGTGCTTTCCATCCAAGTCTTGACAATATAATTTTCTTGGTATAGACTCAAATTTGTATTCCATAACATTCAAGATTAAAATAAATAATATTTTAAATTGGGACCAGCAGTTAGCGTAATGGCTATATCGCTGGACTCCCACGTAGTCAACCGTGGTTTGAGTCCCGGACCCGGTGGCTTAAACTCACACCGGGCGCATGTGCATGCATGCCCATGATCCCGAGAGGAGAATGGAGGAGAAGGGATTGTGGCGTGGCCATCCCCCCTGGGGATCTCTCTGTCTCTCTCTGTCTGTCTGGCAAGCGCCCTGAAGCAAAAACCTCTCAAAAAAAAAATTTTAAATATTTTAGCAATCCTAACATTTTTAACTGATGAGAGATGGTCATGAATTTTCTGAGACTAACATCTAAATGAGGCATCTTTCTCTACCTTTAACATGTCGATAAGCAAAGAGTGATTGTTTCTGTACAATTCATGATCACATTGACAAACACTTAAGTGATTTGTATTTCATTTACACAATTTGTTTTGCCATTTCAGAAAGAATTTGAGTATACACTTGGAAGCAAATACACCAAGGTGGCTCCTTCAAGTGGCATTATTTGGTTAGCATATATAGTCATATTGGTCTGGGCCCACTAACACTTGAATGGAGGTAAACTGAAAGTTTCTTTGCTGACTGAAATACACATTGCAAAGTAAAATAGAATCTTCTATATTAAGCATTTAATTTCAGATTATTTACCTGGGTTGGACTAGTTCATCCAGATCTACCTATTTAAAATATGAAATGGGATGAACTTTTGCTATCTGCTATGTGACCTGAATGTGATCTGAAAGCATGACTTAGCTTTTTTACCTGATGAAGAAGAAATGTAATCATAAAAGATAAATCCCTCTGAAAGACTAAGCAAATGCTAAAATAAAATAAGTTTTCCAAATGTATGTTTCAAGTGTATTTAAACATTTTTAAAACTGTCTTACAAATTGTTAAAAGTCTAACTTGCAGGGAAGTCTGTTTTCAAAGAAACAGTAAATACTGATACCACAAAGAAGTTATTCCTTATTTATTGTTTTTAAGCAGGTTTCTATCTTTTCACTGATATATGTGTGAGACAGATTATTTCACTGACACTATTAAATTGATCACTTTAACATATTGGAAGCTCACCATGATTTATGAAAACCATGAATAATTCAAATAACTTATTTCAGCTAATAGAGTTGATTTCCCCAAAATTCAGCCTTTACAAAGTATTATTAGACAAAGTATGAAAACTAAGTGAGCTGAATTTTCCTGTTCCAAATTTTGTTCAAAGGCTAGGAGGTATATAAGTATAAAAAATACCCAAGGAATCAGATCCTAGAAAAGCATGGAGCCAGATGAAAATGATGATAACAATAATAACAAAACAATAACTACAGTAATATTTGTTGAGTCAGACTCATGAGGCAGGCTCTGTTCTAGGGGTTTTACACACATGAATTCATTAAATTCTCACAATAACCGGGGTTTCACACATATGAATTAACTAAATTCTCACAATAACCGGGGTTTTACATATATGACTTCATTAAATTCTCACAATAACTCTACAAAGTAGTCCATTATTAGCCCTGTTTTATGAATAAAAATTCTGAAGCACAGAGAGGTCAATAACTTCATCACCAGTCCAAAAGCAAGAAAACATTCCCATGAACGGTTTTAGAGAAGAGTTATTACTGTATACACATCATCATGTCAGCATTATGATAATATTTACACTATAATAACACATATAGGCAGTGGAGAGAGAGCGAGAGACAAATCTGTTCATTACATGAGGGGACACATCAAGTAAAGAAGTTGATGTGACTAGTGCTCAAGCTGATGTGAATAGCCAAGATATGGAGCTGGGATTCAAGTCTAAGTAATATGACTTTAGAAACTGAGGACTGTAACTATAATAGAATTCTACATTCCCTGCCATATAGCTGGTAAGTTGCAGGTTATTCACTTTCAGAACTTGGAAAATAGAGGGCTTCCATATGTTCTTGCCTCATCTTTTATCAAATTACTTTTTATGCCACCTTTAAAACACAGCACTGATCACTTCTTTTTTTTTTTTTTTTGAGAGAGGTTTTTGCTATAGAGCGCGTGCGCTCGCCAGACAGACAGAGACATAGAGACAGAAAGGGAGAAATCACCCCCCAGGGGGGATGGTCACGCCGCAATCCCTTCTCCTCCATTCTCCTCTCAGGATCTTGGGCACGCACGCACACATGCCCGGCGTGAGATTTAAGCCACCGGGTCCGGGACGCGAACCGCGGTCGACTACGTGGGAGTTCAGCGACATAGCCATTACGCTAACTGCTGGTTCCCAGCACTGATCACTTCTTAAATAACCAGTGTTGTTTGTAATGAAGTTAAGTCATACTCAAGATGGACTATATAAAATAGTATAGCTAATAAGCATTATTTTGCATGTTTTTAAAAAAATATTTGTGAAAGTGATAAAGTAGAAAATATGAAATAGTGCTCTTGCTCTCAAAGGCTGTATGTATAGTAATTAAATGTATAAAATAAAAAATAATAATAATAAAAATCTTGTTGGGAAGACAAGATTACCCCTGTCAAAAGTTATTTCTCCATATCTTTAAACTTATCATTTTCCTCATATGTTCACATGGCATTTATCCTCTATTACTACTGTACCAGTGTCTTCCAAACTATGCTTCTTGAAGGTGCAAATTTCTTACCTAAAATACTGCCTGCTGATAGAAACCTGATCCTAAATGAAAACACGATGGTCTTTCATCAAGTACATTTTTCTTATTATGTCAGCAGTATGGGATTTGGCCAATTATACCACAGACAGAAAAACTACAACTCCTGGCAAGAGCAAATTTAGGAACTGGAGGCAGACAAGAACTGAACAGTAATACCATTGGTACTATTAAACTCTGCTTTTGCAATTACTGACACTTCTTCAAGTATGTAAAAAAACACCATAATCTATAAAGATATATTTTAGCATAGATGTCTAAGATTGAGTGGTTAGCACAATTACACTAATTTCTCTATGAACATAACAGACAATTATCAATTTTTTTTTGGGGGGGAGAGATTTTTGCTATAGGGCGCGTGCGCTCACCAGACAGAGAGAGAGAGAGACAAAGAGACAGAAAGAAAGCAACCACTCCCAGGGGGGATGGTCACGCCACAATCCCTTCTCCTCCATTCTCCTCTCAAGATCTTGGGCTCATACACACACACGCACCCGGCGTGAGTTTTAAGCCACCGGGTCCGGGACGCAAACTGCGGTCAACTACATAGGAATCCAGAGACGTAGCCATTACGTTAACTGCTGGTTCCCAATTTTTAGAAATTATAAAGTCAATTTCAACACAAGATTGTCAATTTGTACTTTTTAAACATTTAGGCATCACCAAGGAGAGAATTTAATAAATCACATAATATAATCAATCACACCTATAGTACCATTGTATCATTTTGGGCAAGAAGCACAGATGAGCTGATTTTATTGAAACAAAGATGCCTCATCAACTTCTAGGAGATATAAGCAAGAAAAGTAAGGTGATCCTTTGCCAGTAAGTTAGAGATACCAGCTGAAGAATGCATGACATACTACTAATTAATGGCATCTAAGAGTAGAAATTGTTCTCAAAAGAATACCAATACTGTGAGATGGACCTTCAACCTGCATCATCATAGCTATTATTCAAATGGTTCAGAGCAGGCCCTAATTAGAGGTGGCAATTACTGGTACTTAAAGGGCCTCTGTTAACAAGAATGATGACAAATAGTAAACAAAAACAGAGACGTGCCACTATGTCATTAATGTTTTGCCCAATTATTACTGCTCCGCTCCAATGATTAGGTCAAAAGGTCAATAACTTCATCACTAGTCCAAAAGCAAGAAAACATTCCCATGAACAGTTTTGGAGAAGAGTTATTACTGTATACACATCATCATGTCAGCATTATGATAATATTTACACTATTATAACACATATAGTCAGTGGAGAGAGAGAGAGAGACAAATATGTTCATTACATGAGGGGACACAGCAAGTAAACAAATTCCTTTTTAATTACTTATTTCTTAAGAAGACAAATAGAAATGTGAAGAAAAGATAAAGGCATAAGTACTTTTCTTCAATGTTTATCAAACTTGAAGCAGAATATAGGAAGGGCAAGATACAGTATAATAGTTAAGAAAAAAGATCTCTTATTTCTCTGGCAATTGAGTTTCTGGAGTTGAAGGCTCTGTCAGATTTCCTCAGGACTTTAAGACTTCATTTCCAGGCTGTAGAAGCCAACAAAAAAGGAAAGACAGGAAGAAACCAAATTCTCCATCTTGGGAACACAGCTTATTCCTTCCTCTGGGAGTTAATTATCTTATTTCTACTTAACTGGATCATTTGCCCAAAATTAATTTAACTTAATATATACTGAGTGTCTTATGTATGAGATGCTCCCACTCCTATTACCTGCCTTGTATTTATTTCACTTTTCTACTAGCAACTGGGCAAATTCAATGAGAAGGAATGTGTACACAGTTCAAAGAAGTTTGATAGACAAGCAAGATGATGCCATTGGCTGAGATAACTGAAGACTTCCCATGAAATTTCAATTCATTGTGCCCTTTTAGTTACCATTAGCATGGATAACTGGGAATTGATGGTATTCTCATTAGTCTTTACTATGAGGCCATGGAGAGATTATTTTACTGAAAGGCTATTTGGCTGGTGAAACCTGACCTGAATATTTTTCTGGCTAAAATCATCTCTTCCGTGTCATATGGCATAGGACTTTGGGCAAAAATCAAAGCTCATATTCAAAAAACAAACTGTTCTCCCTATCTGCACTTCAGCTGCATAAGTCTCCACTAAAGGAGACTTTTTGTTTGTTCTGGAGTACTTTCTTTCTGTTTAGTAAAGAATGCAAGTTGGGCTCTTGAAATCTTCACAACAAACAACTTTGTATCCCTTGCAACTGGTATCTAAACCAACCAACTTCTACTTCAGACAGCATGGGATATACCTTCACAACATATGCATGTTAGAAAATCCAACTGTGAATTGACATAATAGACCGTGATCCAAACCGGTTACAAAAATAATTTCATTTTTGTAAGATACTATTTACATACACCTGAGCATAGAAATAAAGATGAGTTGTATATAGCACATATCAATTAACCACAGTTATCCAAGTATGTTGAGATTACTACTGAATTTTGTTTTCCTTATTATTATTTATGTTTTGAATGTTTAACAATGAACATTTATTTTAAAATCAGAAAACAACAATCATGTTAATATAAATTTTGCTTAGGGCCATCTGATTGTTTAGCAGTCTAATAGACATATTAAATATCCATTTGTTTAATATTTCCATGTTCTACCTTCCAATAAACTGAGATCGACCAAAGGTAAAATACCTGGAACACATTTCTTTACTGCTTACAGAAAGACCTTTATTGAATTATAATTCAATATTTTTCCAATTCATTTTTCTGTTTGGCATTTCTTTATTGACTCTTTGTAAAGGGTTGCAGATGGTCTCCTGCACTACCCAGAATGTGCTCTATTCAAATATCCCTTGGTCAATACTGACTGAGTGAGTGGGAGATAGGAATAATCTCTGCGGATGAAACTGTCAAATTTCTCTGGTCAACAAATCCAAAGTTTTTCTATTAATCCTTTCAGGAAGCATAAGCCAAATTTAGAGTGCGAGTGCTATTACCTACCAAGCCAGATTTTAAAAACATCTACTCTTTCTGCTTTCTTCAGATAGCCTCTATTCTATTTCATCTTTAATAATGTTATCTTGCACCCATTCTTTCATCTCTAACCTGTATCTAATCTTTTTAGAAGCAAGGAGGCTATAAATTTTAAATGAGTAAAATATTCTTTGCAAATGACCTTGTGACAATATTAAAAGTCCAGATGGTTTACTCCAAGTACCCAAAGTCAGAGCCTTGGTTTTTCTTGTCCCACCTTTCTAGCCCCTATTCTGTTGTCCTTCAGATTTCTGTCCAGAAAGTAAAAATTCTTCCCAGTTTATAAGTAGAGAACCTTTATTTCAAAGACCATGAGTGACTCAACCAATACCACACAGTAAGCAACAGAAGACTGACCAGAAACTAGGTCTCTTGATTAAGCATAGTCCTCTTTCCGTTAAACTATGAGGACATTCCAATCCTACTGAGAAGTCAGGGAAATCTAAGACACATAGACATAAAGGCACATATTTCTAACCTTCCTCACAACTTTCCTTTGGCTAAGCTTACTTGGGTTCCTAAATAATTTCTGTCCTAGTCTAAGTCTTTTAACTCTCAAATAGTAATACTGCCTCTCCTAGGAATTCTGGTTACAAAGCTCTTTACTCATTCACTTGGATCATCGTTTATGTATTAAATAGTGCCATCTACAAAGGACTGGGCTTCTAGTCAAAAGAAAGAAGTAGCTTCTTCAGAGCATTTCTAGAGGCAGACTGTATGGTGAACAAAACACTGAATTAGAAGACCTTGGTTTTAATTCTGGCTCTGTCTGGGACTTGCTGTGTGTCCTTGCACAAAGTCACTTGATCTCACTGGGTTTCAAGTGTCTCATCTTAAAATGAAGGTATAATATAATTTGGCTTGTAAGAGAATTGTTTTTAATAGTTTCCACTTATTAAAAGCTAACTATGTGCCAGTCACTATGCAAAGAACTTGGTGTACACAATCTTATTGATTCTTCAAATGACTAAGTTCACACTTACTGTCCTATTATTTCCTCCATTGTACTAATAGTAAAACTAAAGCTAGATAAGTAACATTTCCAAAGTACATAAATATGGGATGAAGGTGGGAGTTGGATCTAAGCTAATTCCAAAGTCATCACGCCAAAGCCCACTGCCCCCACCAAAGTAAAAATAATGCAGAATGTGCTCTGTAAAATTAAGTTATCTAATCTTAAGATTTTCTTCCTGTCCCTGCTTTCATCTACTTAAATTTCTCAGATGTGAATAGGTCTAATCTCTGGTTCACTTTGCTTCTTTCTATTGTCCAATTATCATCTGAAATGTCACTCCAAGTGAGAATCTGGAGAGAAAAAAATGCCTTTGGCTTTCACAATAGAGAGGTTCTGAGTAGGCTCCATAAAGGCTGCGATTTCTGTCTCAAACTTTCTAAGTAGCATCGTCCTTCCTTTCAATCTTTTGGTGACTTGCCTCCCTGAGAAGTCCAAAGGCCCACGTTCAGCCAAAAAAGAATGTCCAAAGTTTTCCTCCTGATCAACAGAATATGTGAGAATCTAGTCCCTTGAAGATCCAGTTAACTCACCTTACAAAGCAGTAATGGACTCGATTAAACATATGAACAATTTCTCTCCCCAGAACCACTGCCAGACTTGGCACAGGCTTGTCCATTAGAAATACATAATTGAATATTTTTAACAACTCAATTCTTCACCCTTACTTTGATCAATAGTTCATTATCTAAGCTAGATCTGCCAAAAGGGCAAATTCTCCAGCCCATTTGTCCCATATTTGCATAAATATTATGCTGTGCATGTTACGCTCCTTTGAACTTCAAAAGAGCTTCCTGGCCTCATTGACTACAACTTTAACAACAAAGCATAATGGAGTTACAGAAAGATCTCTGCCCAGCTAAAGACCTCAAACCTTCCTGATGCTGGACAGTAACAAACTTTTATATAAGCAACAATGGCTCATTCATCCATTGCAATGCACTATCAGTATTTTCTGATTCCTGAGCCTGTCTTCCCCATTCTGAGAGAATCTGTAACCAGGGCTAATTACCTACCAGCAAGTGACAGCACGCACCTTTACCATTCCTTGTAAAAAGGGCTTTTTGCAAATAAAGCATTTTTTCCAGTCCTCTTCAGATTTCTACACCAATCACAGAAGCACCTTTGACCATTCAGTCTTTCCCCTAATGCCACTCTGATGTTCCAAATAGGAGAGTAAGTGGGCTACAGAGAACCCTCCTTGACCTAGAAGCTTATATTCCAACCAGTCCTTGAAATCTCAAAAACTTTGGCTTCCTTGGATAAAATGGTGTCAGACAGCAAAGCGAGATGCTTTACCCCTACATTTACAGGTTTACTGTAGTTTTCCCAGCTTTTTAATTAAAAATTCAATATAATTTTAAAAACCTCTTTTTTTATTTATCTGCTCCCATAGCTACCTTCCTCTAGAATTGAACAGTAAAAATATGGGAAACAAGATGTTCTTCTACTTTGAAGGATGTTTTCCCTATTGTAAAAGTAATACTTGCCAATCATTAAAATCTCAGAATTAGAAGCAGCACAAAGATAAAAAAAAAACAACATTTATAAACCTACCATCCAGACATTTTTAAAAATTATTTTTCAACTGTATACCATACATGAATATAAACAGAATAGAGAACTATGGGTAACACCCCAAAATACAGTAGGAGCAGAATAAAATAAGAGAATATAAAGTGGAAAAGACCTTTCTAGAAATAAGAAGAAATATAAAAACCCTACAGGAAATGAATGAATTTTGTCAATTTGATTAAATCAAAGTTTAAAACTTCTATATGTGAAAATACAACTTAAAGTTTAATGTAAATGTTAGACAGATTAAAAAATATTTGAAATATAGAAGGTTAGTAACAAAATTTGAAACAAGTTAATAAATAAGCTTTCACAAATTAATAAAACAAGAAACCCAACTAAAAAATAGGTAATTCACTGAAGAAATATAATTGAACCAAAAAGTAATTGAAAAAGTGCTTCAGTAATAGTTAAATATCAAAGAAAAACTGAAATATGATTCCCCTAGTAAACTGGCTCCAAGATACAAAGATTAATCCTACACTTGTTTGGGTCGGCATATGGTGTGGTGGTTAAAAGCACTGGATCCCCACATGGTCAACCATGGTTTGAGTCCTGGACCTGGTGGCTTACTTTATCCCCTTCTCTCTTTTTCTATCTCTCTCTCGTCAAATTAAAAAATAGTAACAAACAGAAATAAATAATTCTTTTAAGAAGTAATATGCTTGGTGAAGGAATTAGAAATGGCTTCTCCTACATAAAAAGGTTTTTTTTTTAAATCCATGGAAATGCATATTGTAAAAAGAAAAAAAAAAACTGTGTATGGATTTCTTCCTTTTTTTTTTGCATCCATATAAACTTATACTTTAATTCCCTTTATCCATGAACTTTTTCAAGGGCTCTCATAGACTATGGGAGTATAATGTTTTAAATTTACATTTAATCATATTTATCTTTACAGTTTACAACACTACTTTTTCCAGCACGAATACCATGCATATCAGTCAAGATAAAGGCATATCTATATACATTACCATCAGCAAATAGGTTTTTGTTATATTTTTGTCGATTAAATGTCCTTTTTTTTTTTCTTTCCCTGGTCCCATCCCTCCATCTATTACCCACTCCTTTATTATCCCTATCTTACTTTCTGTAGTATTTACTGCTGCCCTTCCTGCTTCTATATACCTTCTAAATTTTCAGTTTCTGCTATGGAGTACAGATAATCGGTATATATTGAGTGGGGACATACACTGTCTTTCATAGTCTGGCTTCATTCGCACAGCATTAAGTCTTCCATATTTGCCTACTTTGTATCATATGTCAGGGTCTTATTATTTTTTATGGCTGAACAGTATCCTATAAAGTACATATGCCACATTTTTTTCAATCCAATCATCTGTTTTTGGACATCTGGATTGATTCCATATACTAGCAATTGTAAGTAATTCTGCAATAAACATGGATGTGCAAGTGCTTTTCCAAATGAGAGTTTTTTCTATCCTTTGGGTAAATACCTAAGAGTGGAATTACTGGGTCCTATGGTAGTTCTATTTGTAGGCTTCTGAGGCATCTCTATATTGTTTTCCAAAGTGGTTGTACTAATTTGCATTTCCACCAACAATGTAGGAGAGTTCCCTTTTCACCACAACCTCACCAGCACTTATCATTATTTCTTTTTTTTTTAATTTTAGCCATTCTGACTGGGGTTAAGTGGTATCTTTTCTTTTTTTGTAGGTTTTTGCTGTAGGGCGCGTGCACTCTCCAGAAAGACAGAGACAGAGAGATAGGAACTGAGAAATCACCCCCCCAGGGGGGATGGCCATGCCACAATCCCTTCTTCTCAATTTTCCTCTCAGGATCTTGGGCACACATGCACACATGCCCGGCGTGAGTTTAAGCCACCAGGTCCGGGACTTGAACCGTGCGTGTTGGCTACATGGGAGTCCAGCAGCATAGACATTACGCCAACTGCTGGTCCCTCATTGTGGTTTTGATTTGTGTTTCTCTTATGATAAGAGATGTCAAGCACATTTTCATATGCTTTTGGGCCAT
Organism: Tupaia belangeri chinensis; assembly: GCF_000334495.1. NCBI lineage: Eukaryota > Metazoa > Chordata > Mammalia > Scandentia > Tupaiidae > Tupaia > Tupaia belangeri. The sequence goes on from NW_006204851.1 coordinate 1,074,686, forward strand.
TTGTATGTCTTCTTTGAAGAACTGTCTGTTCAGTTCATTTTCCCATCTTTTAATTGAATTGATTATTTTTTTGTGTGTAAGCTGCTTGAGCTCCCTGTATATTCTGGTTATCAGACACTTATCTAAGGTATAGTTTGCAAATATATTCTGTTGGAGTATGAATTAATACAACTTATTTGAAGGGCAATATGGCAGTACTTGTTAAGATTAAAACTAAACACATACTTGACTAACAATCACTCACGAGTACTTGCACAAGTGCCTAGAGGTGTTCCTTAATGCCTTACATATAATAGCAAAAACTGGAAGCAACTTAAATATCTACAGATAGACTGGTTAAATAAACCATGGCACAGTTATACGATTAGAAACTATACAGACATTTGAAAGAATATGGGACTGTTAGGTTGCGATGGTCATGTTCTGAGCTGGAAAATGTCCTAGACCCATTGCTTAGTAAAAGCAAGTTACAGAAAAAAAAATGTCCATAATACTTCAGTTTTGCAAAAGAAAAAACAGACATGTATATATAATTTCATAACACAAAAGAGTTTGGAGGAACACATAGCAGACTACTAACAGTTTGTTTCTCTTGGAGAGTGGAATGAAAGTTAAGGGATACACCTTTTTAATGAAGCCCAGATATTGTCAAATTGTTTTATATAATGAGCATATATTAATTTTATAATTCAAAAAATTAAAAATAAGTTGATAAAAGCATTTTCCATAGCCACCAAATTTTTTATAGTATTTTTAATGGCAATGACATTACTTACTGCATTTAACATAACCATTCCCCTTAGTGTCCTCATTTCTACTAACTTCTCAGTGTTAGAGCTGCAATATAAAACTCTGTACACACATAACATGAACATGTGTATTTATATCAAGACAACATATATAGGACATATGCTTTGAGGTTTCCCCTTCAATGGAGATGACTTTGCACATCTTTGAGATAGTTAGCTTGGGTGTGGCCACTCACTGGAGAATGACCATGACCTTAGCTTCATCATTTGACTATAAACCTGAAACACTAGACCAGAACTAGTGCCCTATCACTTTGACACCGATACTATCAAAAGGGATTGGGACAAAATTATAGGCACAGGGAACATTAGAAATTAGTATTTCTTCATACGTAACACTAATTTTTAAGTCACATCTTTCTTTAGTTTGTCAACTAAGGTCTAAAGTTCATGAACAATATTCCTTAATTCTTCATAAATAAGGAAGGCTTCCTAGAAGAGATGGTCTTCTGAGAGTTACAAATTCCCCATGAGGCCATCGGTAACGTGCCATAAAGAAAGTTTCTTTCTAAGAAGAGAAGGATTTTTAAAAGCCCAGCTGATATTTCTATCACATTCATTTAAATCAAGGACAACTTCTGGAAGAGGAGGGCTCTATGATAAACTATATATTCAAGTAAAAGGAGAAGCAGGGAGTTTGAGGAATTCAAAGGGAGAGGCTGACCTAAGCTTCCTTGCTGAAATCATGCCCTCCTAAACTTTCTTTTGTGTTCCAATTATACTAAATATCCCCACAGACCACTCATGCTTAAAAGCCTAATCAAAAGCACTATTTCTCCCAGGGAGAAGATTACATTTAATATTTAAAAAATCATAGTGTAATAGAAACACACTTAGTGATGGAATAGGTTTGGCACTGTTCTCCTTGTCAGCAAGCCTTCTTCCTGATATATTTAACTTATGCTGATAAAGGAGATACATGTGTAAGGGATGAGCTTCAGACACTGCTTCAACTCCTACCAGGAATATTTTCACAGCTTCTTCTCATGAATAAGTTCAGTGGAGCAGAGAATGCCCCTCTTGGACCAATTCCACTTTGTGCTTCTTTTGATGTAGCCAAAAGGGAGAACTAGAGCTAAGGCTTTTCCTACAAATTTAGAGTAAGCACCCACCTCAGAGTGGCTGCAAGTGGCCCAGTAAAGGTGAGGCTCACACTGTGCAAATGCAGCAGAAAGCTCCTCACAAGAACAAAGATGTCAATGGTTACTTATAAATCTCCCAAATGTGATGGCAGGGAAGGTTATTTATCTCCCCCTTCCTGCCACTCTCTGCTTTCTCCAATGTGTTAACCCATCATACGGATCGCTGACTTTCTAGAAATATTCCCTGGCTTTGCGGGGATGTTCCTTTCAACAAATGGCATCCAGTTTGCTAATGGTCCCTGGGATCTCAATTTTCTGAAAGAGTTTTTCATCTCAATCTAGTTCATGTAAAGGTTTCTTCTGTGTTTTTCAGCATAGCTGAAAGGGAATAGCTGAGCTTGTTTTACTTTTTTTTTCTTTTCTGTGTTATTCTTTTTCACAAACAGAAAACCTTTACTGAAGAGTCTGAAATTTGGGAAAAAATCCAGCTCATCTGTCAGATATTTCTAGAGTTACGTAAAATGGAATGAGATTTGTACAGTTTAGAATGGGAAAGGGAAATAGCCTAACGTGTCATGTGTTCTCTGAGATGAAAACTATATGATAATCAGAAAAACAGCCCCAAATCTAGTTGGCCAGATTCAAAGGGCTCATTCTTTTATCAGCTCATGCATAAACCAGGAAGATTCACTTTCTTCTCTTAGAATAATGGCATGACTACATTTGGGCTAAATCACTACTTCTACAGATTATAACCACATTTTCAAAGAAATGATAAAAAGTATATTATTTTTTAAACTCAAGACACTTACGTTTTACTTGTTCTGTTTTGCTTCCTTCTAAGAAAAGAAAAAACAACAACAAGGAAAAGATGTATTTCATGCCTCCCATTTTCCACGTCTTTCTCATTTGGACCACTGCAAACAGCAACTCAGAACCTTCAGGGCCTGGTGTACTCAACCTGTTGGAAAAGGGCAGAAAAAAGACTTAACACAGCTCTTCTGCAATTCATGGAAATCTTTGATGCTCAGGCTTCTAACTTGGTAGAATAACAACAAAAAATGCTGGAAAATTTATATAGGTGCAAGCATTACATGCCTGCATTAGAAAAAGGATTTGCTCCTCTTCTCTTGAAAATATTGTGGGAGAAAATTCAAACAAACGAACATGCATTCCTACCCAATGCTGAGACGAAATCCTTACAGGCAGGTCACAGGAAAATAAAAATTAATTTTGAAATCTTCCTTTCTAAGGGAATTAAAGTTGATTTCTCAAGAGATTTTCTTTGGGAGAAAAGGGAAACTCGAGTTTGCAAAACGGCTATTTTGGCAAACAAAAGTAAAAGTAATCAGCATGAGATCCAAGCAATTCCTGAAATGAAAGTTAACTAATTACAGCTTCAAGACTACTGCTATCATTAATCCTTCAGGGATGAAGTACAAATTGATCAATCCTTGTCTATGAGATCTATAAGGATCTTCAGTTTGGCTACTGATGTTAGAAAAGATAGATGTAATTAGCAAATGGGTGTAATTAAACACTTAAGTTTTACTGCTTAGAATGGTTCAGACATTCCTCTCCTAAGAAGTCTGCTGTGACATGGAAATTTTAAATGGACCATTTTTAAAGGAAATTAGACAAATTTAAACAGGTAATTTGTTCACCTTCCACCACCATGCAAAAAAACCGTTAAACAACTACAATTCCATTTATTCAACTATAGGATTGGCATTTCTAATCTAAGCAGTAGAAATCTTAAACCTTCTGAGTCCTGGAACACAATGTTTGCTGTAGCTCATGTTCAGTCACAGATCATGTCCATAGACTTTAGAGTCTACAAAACTCCTCCAATCATTTGAAAATACAAGGAGTTTTCTAAAAGATCATTGAAAGTACATATTATGAAAAAAAACTATATACAGATTTCAAAAAATTCTGCACCAAAATAAATTCATACTTTTACATTCAATCTGGGGTTAACCCTGGATGACAACTGAGCTCATTGCTTTTTTTTTCAGAAGGTCTAACCTAAATACTGAAGCATAGAGAACACAACAGACTGCAAGATGATCATTTTAAAGAATTAAATGTCTTTGGGTTCTAAAGTAGATGGCACAGCTACTACTTTACATGCTATGAAATTGCTCAGATTATCAAAAAATCCATTGTTTACTATTATTAATATGTAACTGAGGAAAAACTGATCATAGAGAAGAATTTATTGCAATCAGGCAGAATTTGCAGCACTTATCACCTTCTTTTGTCTATCTCCTCCATTCTCCTTAAAGAAAGACCCAATTCTCCTAGGATATGTGCTTAGCCTTCTGAATGCCTGGGCTCGGTCCTCTCTGTGAGTTTGGGTTCTGCTTTTAATCAGTCAGAGCATCTCTATCCCCTGAGAGGTATCAGGTTCCCTTGTAGCAAATCATTTTCATTAATAGTTTAACACAGCCACCCACCTCAATGAGGTTCTTCCTGAGCCTACTTTAATAAGCTTATCCCTCCAAAAGAGAGGACATTTTAACCACTGAAATCCAATTTATCACTATCATAAATGGATCTCAGAGTATATTTTTGAAACCACATTTTTCAGATCTCCCCATGCAAGAACCAACAGGGTTGTTTTTCTTGTACAATGGTTAGGCGATTCAGGAACAGTAGCATTGCTTCATAACTCAAGCTGGCAAGAAAACAGATCTTAGAAGATTTTTGCTTTTCTTGGGTCCCAACTAATGTTATGAGCAAATAGAAAAGTTAGTGACTAGAGAGCAATTCATCTCTTTTGGCATTCCCTGTCATCTGTGTGGCCTCCCAGGCTGTGATGGAGAACATCAGAAAATGAATCGCTTTATAAATACTCGCTTTTGATTTACAAGATCCTGAAGTCCTGCCTTTGTATTCTGTGTGGAAATATGAACCAAGAAGAGTTCCCTCTCTAGGTTTCCCCACCATTCAATTTCTCTTTATCCCTTTAACTTTTTCTTTTCAGGGAGGGGTTGGTTCAAGACATTTGTTGAGACTGCAGCAGTAAACACAAGCAAGCATTGCTCAGCAAACATGCCGCCTCTTATTCTTGCAAAGAGCCAAACTGTCCTTAATTTTTCAAATTATACTTTGACCCAGTTAACTGGAGTTATTTCTGCATTAACTCTCTGTCTGCTTCACACAGGCTGTTGTGCCACTGAACTTGTACTGGCTCTTTTACAGGTTACTTAGAATTATAGTCATGGACATGTTTTAGGGGATCCAGGACCCAAAAAGAATGCAACAAAGAAAATAAAACCCTAAAACTAACACTAGGAGTGGGAGTGGGATGGGAGGGGAGGGTGAGTGAACTTTACAAAGGAATAAGAAATGTGTCAGCAAAAGAAAGGTATCCATTAAGGTACCTTCATGCAACAAGCATTCACATTGTTCCTTTGTGTCAAGCAAAGGGATCAACTGCTCCTTGCCCAGCTGTAACTGAGGGACAATCTGAGCCATCAGATGTCAAGAGCCAACTCTCAGAACAGCTCTCCTGGGTAGAACAGAACCGAAGAGGAATCCCCAAAGGAAGGCTAAGGGATGAGCACATGTCAGTCAGTTCTTCACGCCCCACAGTGTCTCTTTAATCCTCCAGAGAGGCTTGACTGACCTTGTAATCTCACATTCACTGTCATCTGTGGGACAGCCCCTGGGGTAGCAATTTTCTTTCTGACATACAATAAGAAAGACACTGGAGTCTCAGGCCCTTGTCCATCAGCTGAAATGCTCTCCCCACTCTACCATCCAACAAGAAACACTCAGTTAACTGGTGGTGGGTTCTCATAGAAAAAAATGGCAGTTTTGGCCCAGGCTATATCTTGTCAGGGGCAATGCCTTTGTTGCTGCTTATGATTGACAAACAATGCCTTGTGTTTGGCTTGTCAAACACTTTCCTATCATTTCATATTACTCCATGCAACTCCACCTTTGAAATGGGCACGGGGTGGGGGTGGGGGAAGGCCGGAGGGTGGCACTCAGAGAACTCAAATAATTTAGTTGCAGGGCTGAGAAGGATTAGAAGGCAGACTTTCCAGGCCCTATGTTTTGACAATACCGCATTGCTTTTCCTGAGCCCGGTGTCTCAAACTCTGACCCCAGTGGTCTGGGCCAGAAAAATGAGGCAAATGTCCAAAGGACAACGGAGCCTCTTGCCTGTCCACCCTGTTTTAGTAACTTCAGCAAGTATTAATCAGCCACTGGTCCAGGGCACTTCAGCAAATGAGAAAACAGGGCACGCACGGTAAGTAAGGGGGTAAGCGGACATAGTCCTACACAGCTCATTGGGAAGTACGTAAGTGGCCTCTCCAAGTGCCAGAGTATTAAAAAAATGCAGACCAAGAGGAAAGTTGTGGGTTCGAATCCAGAGTCCCCAACCGGCCTGTTGCTGTGCTTTGGGCACCATCTCTCACCCAGCCCATGGCA
>NW_006204851.1:1081460-1100628 GCF_000334495.1 Tupaia belangeri chinensis
GCCGGACAGCACGCCGCCGCTGCAAGCACGCTCCCCTCTGCGCCCTAGCACAGAGCCTTTATTCCTGTTCCCCCGACTCGAAAGTTAAAAAATCAGGAGAAAGTGTGAGGCTCAGCCGGCGACTTTCCCATCACGCAGCTCCCCCTCAGCACCCCCCTCCTTTGGCTAGGCGAGCGTTGGGGTCTTAAAGGGACCGCACATCTCCAGTCCCTCCTCCTGTTCTGCACTGGATGAACCTAGGAGCTCCCTACCACTCGCGTGCACTCTGAAGGCCCCAGCTATCCTCCAACTTCCAAGACTGGGAACCCGTATCCCCTCTCCTCCCACATGACAGCCTTTCCAGGTGCATCTGGTCTGATCTTGAGCTGCTGCTAAGTTTGAGCTGGCCTCACAAGATGCACGCAAGCAAGCTGCTTACCATTTTGGAGTATTTCCCCAATCACGTTGTGGCTAAAAAAAAGGAAAGGGACCGCACATCTCCAGTCCCTCCTCCTGTTCTGCACTGGATGAACCTAGGAGCTCCCTACCACTCGCGTGCACTCTGAAGGCCCCAGCTATCCTCCAACTTCCAAGACTGGGAACCCGTATCCCCTCTCCTCCCACATGACAGCCTTTCCAGGTGCATCTGGTCTGATCTTGAGCTGCTGCTAAGTTTGAGCTGGCCTCACAAGATGCACGCAAGCAAGCTGCTTACCATTTTGGAGTATTTCCCCAATCACGTTGTGGCTAGTAAAGTGACAAAGCCTTGGTTTCTTTAAGTCAGGTGGGCTGGAAATATGTTTGTGAGGGGACTTGCAAGATACTTAGAAATCTTTCTTCTAAGAGTGTTCCCAAGCCCTATGGAAAGTGCTTCTACTAGCTGTTAAGTGTCTTGAATTAAGTTTTGGAGTTGCCCTTCAGAGTCACCACTGTTTGAACAGTCCCTACTTCCCTACTATATTCTAAGCCGAACCAAGAGCCCAAGGATGAAATCACAACAGCACTGCAGATGTCATGGTGAGTCTGAGACAGACTATTCCATATTCATGTTCTAGTCCATGAGAGAGAGTTACAAAGAATTATCAGGATCCTCAAAGACCCAGGAAAGCTCTGCTTTAACAGGACCCATTTATATTTTAAGTTCCTAAATGTAGAGGTGAGCTGTAGGGTTTTTTCCTACAAGAACTGGATGATATCGATTTTCCTAACATCTGTGTAGAACTTTGTGGCTTAAAAAAATACTTTCATGTTAGAGGGGACTTCTAAAAGTTCATGGGAAATGGAATTTAAGTGCAAGCTTCATTTGATGCAAAAAATTTTCGTGTGTTTTCCACAAACTTTTTGAAGCCTCCTTGTACATCAATACTACTTTTTAAATCTTCACAGCAAACTGTGTCCTTCAATGAGAGACCTTCTGAACCTTTCAAGTCAAATTTTCCATTTCACAGAAGAGGAAATTGAGGTAGGGGAGGGTAGTGTATCTAAGGACACACAGTAAATGACAGATTTGTGATTCCAGTTCAGTTTTCCTGACTTCCAACCCACTACTCTCTGGTTGCTAGCTCCAGTCTATAGATAAGGACATTGATGCTCAGGGAAATTGTGGCTTGGCAAAATATCACTTATCAGGAACAGAGAACAAAGCAAAATTAAAACCAGAATAATTGTCCCTGGAAGTTACCTCCTTTTTCTTGCATCAGAAGTGTTAATGTCATCCAACTAGCCCCTGCATTGCTTGAGATGTTTAGATTTCACTGTTAACAAAGGAAAGTGGGCCCTTTCTGAAATGTTGCCTTCAGGGCCCAAAATGTCTAGCTCCATCCTGCTGTTTGGGTAGCCATACATTGCCACATGCATTCAATTTGTGCTGTAGTATATTAGTTTGAACTAGCTGATTTGTTGCCTTATAACTGTTCTCATGCTATTTAATGCACTGATGTTTTGTCTCACTAGACTGTGAATTCTTCAAGAGCAAAGACTAGTTGTTCAATGCTGTGTGTGAATTCCCCAACCCCCATCATCATTTCCAACATGTTTACAAAGTATTTAGTAAAATGAATTTTAAGGAATATTCTGGCACAAGCATGGATCCTATCATTTACAACAAATAGACTCATTGGAATTTTTTTTTTTTGGAGAGTTTTTTTTTTTGCTATAGGGCCTTTGTACTCACCAGAAAGACAGAGAGAGACAGAGAGAAAGAAAGCAAGAAATCACTCCCCAGGGGGGATGGTCACACCACAATCCCTTCTCAGGATCTTGAGCACACACGCACACGTGTCCGTCATGTAGACTCATTGGAATTTAAAATTCATTTATTTGACTATAACGCTATTCTTGCTTGATGTGGTATTACAATTTACTACACAACAAACGATCTTGAAACCTAGTGGCTTAAAACAAATTATTATTGTTAATAGGTTCTATTGAGGTGTCTCTGTTGAACTTGCTTAGGTTCTCTAATGCAGTTGCAAGCAACTGTATTTGGGGCTGCTTGAATTCTCTGAAAGGTTTTCTTTATTACTGTAAATGTTAGTGGTCCTTGTATTGGTTCTAGGCTTGATTTCTGATTTGGCAACTCCAATCTAAGGTGAATATTAACTTTGATATCCTGCTGGATCTTAAGCAAACTAAACTGATAATTACCTCCAAGTCTCATTTTCTGTATTCGTTATATGGAAGTGATAGCATAGATCATCTCTTTAATTTTCAAAAAGTGTTGTTTTTAGGTTATTGTAGATTCACATGCAGTTGTAAGAAATAATTCTGAGCCATTCTGTTTACCCATCACCAAGTTTTTCTCAATTGTAACATCATGCATGACTATAGTACAGAACCACAACCAAGAAATTGACATTGAACTTATTCTGATTTTACCAGTTTGTGTACAACAAAAAATAACAATAAATACTGGGTTGTCAGAAAAGTCATGACACATTTTTGCATTAAAAAAATATGTCATGACTTTTCCAACAACACAGTATTTGAGATTGTGGATATTATTGCCCTGATTCAATCATGACACAATGTATACATGTTTTGGAAAGCCATGCTGTAACCCATAAAAATATACAACTATTATGTGTAAACCAGAGGATATAATAATAAAAATAATAATTAGAAAAGAATGTCACATAGAATCATACAGTATGTAACCTTTTGAAATTAGTTTCCCACTCCTGCCCCAACATAATTCTCTGGAGACCCATTTGAGTTGTTCCGGGTATCAATAGTTGGTTCCTTTTTATTGATGAGTGGTATTCCTTGGTATGAACGTATCACAGTCTGTTTAAGCATTCATCCATAAAAGGGTTGCTTCCTGATTTAAGCCACTACAAATAAAACTACTACAAATGCTTGTCTATGGGCTTATACATAAGTATAAGTTTTCATTTCTCCATATAAATGTCCTATAGGGGAGTTCCTGGGCTGTATGTTAAGTATATGTTTAGTTCTGTAAGGACTGTCATACTCCTTTTGGGGCAGCTGTACTATTTTATGGTCCCACTAGTAATGTATGAGAGACCCAATTTCTCTGCATCCTTGCCAGCATTTGTTGTTGTCATTATTACTTATTTTAACCATCCCAATAGGTGCATATTGACATCTCATTGTGATTTTGTTTTTCTAATACTTAATGATATCTGCCATCTTTTCATGTTTTTATGTGACATCTGTATGTATTTTTGATTTTTTCTCCTAGTCTGTAGCTTGTTTTTTTATCCTCTTCCCATAGGTTTTTATAGCATTACATTTTTTAATGTTAATGAGGTCCAGTTTATCAAGTGCTTCTTTTATGGATCATGCTTCAGCAATTAAGTCTTAGAGCTCTTTGCCTAGCTTTAGATTCCAAACATTTTCTCCTATGTTTTTCTTTTAAAAGAGCTAGAGTTTTTTAAGTTTTATATTTAAATCTACAATTTGTTTCAAATTAATTTTTATATAAGGTTTTTTTTATTTTAATTTCTTGTATACAATCAATTAAATACATCACTTAGTTTGTAAAGTGAATGTTCCAACATGAATACATTTCTCACCAGTCCAGTTGGGGATATTATACATGTTATCATCAATAGACAATAAGCCATTTCTGTGTCCCATAAATGTCTTGCCTCTCTATTTTTCTCCACAATGTCTTTCCTGAGACTCTCCTACTTCTGCCATCCTCTTCCCAAAGTTTGAAATGTAGGTCGAGGCTCACTTTTTTTTTTCTTTTGTTCTGTGGATGTGTAATTGCTCCAATATCATTTGTTGGAAAAACTATTGTTCCACAACTGAATTGTTTCCACACTTTGGTCAAACGTTGACTAGGCATATTCCTGTTGGTCTATTTCTGGTTCCTCATTCTGGCCCATTAATCTATGTGTCTACCCCTCCACCAATACCACATCATTTTAATATAGTAGGCCTTAGTATCAAGTAGAATAGTTCCTTCCACTTTATTTATTTTATTTTATTTTACTTTTTTTGTTAGAGGGCCAGTAAAAGACAAAGAGAAAATGAGAAAGCATCACCTGTAGGGAATGATCAATCTACAATCCCTTCTCCTACATTTCTCCGTCCTTTTGGGATTTGGGGCATGCACACACACATGTCTAGCATGTTTCTCAAGCCACTGGGTCTAAGACTTGAACAAGGTTGTGACCCCTGCGGGATTCAGCCCCCTTAACCACCTTGCCAAGGGCTAGCCCTTATTCTTCTTTTTAAAGATTATTTTACCTATTCTAGGTTTCATACCTTTTCATATAAACCTTAGAATAAATACATGCATGTCCATAAAAAAACCTTATTGAGATTTGTATAGGAATTGCATTGAACCTATAGATCGTGGCCTAGGTGTGGTAGTGCACCGACTTTGCCACTTCCTGGGAGGCCACAAGCTGCATGGGAAGCTCAGGTTCAGTTCCTGGACCACCCTGAACATACCAGACATGGTTTCACATAGCTAAAATTCTAGCTATTTGGGATGCTAGAGTGGGAGAATCATGACATGTTAAGACCCTATCAAAAACTGCCTGTATCTGGGATAGCCTATGACCTGGCAAGGCAGCTGGATCCCACATGGACAACCCAGTTGGAGTTCCCAACCAAGCAACTTGAAAAACACACTCATGCCCAAAATTCAGAAAGGAAAGATAAATGAAGAAGGGATTCTAGTGTGATCATGCCCCAAGAGGTGATGTTTTCTTGTTTCCCTCTCTCTGTTCCTATCTCCTGCCACACATGTGTTCTCTGGCATATTTTTTGTTTAGACATGCTTATCTCTGTCTCTCTTTCTCCCTCTTTTTCTCTCATAAGGGAAAAAAATGACGACCACATAATCAATTTGAGGAGAACTGACAACTTTAATGTGTTCCTAATCTATGAACACAGAATGTCTTTCCATTCATTTGAGCTTTCCTTCATTTTATTCACCAGTATTTTGTAGTTTTCAGCATACAATTCCTATACATATTTTGTTAGATTCACACTTATGCATTTCACTTTCTTTAAAAACAATTGTAAATTTCACTGTGTTTTCATTTCAGCTTCAGTATATCAATCATTGGTATATATGGGTGCAATTTATTATTGTATGCTGATCTTTATTTTGTGTTGTAGAACATATAATCAGTTTTTAAAATATTAATAAATATGAAAGTAGAGGTATTACAGGATGATTAATCTGAACAATTTTTTGAAAGCAGAAATTTTAGCCTTTTAAATGATTCTTGTCCCACAGGGATATGGAAATCTTAGATTATTGAATCGACTTTCAAAAAATGACAGGATACATAAAGATTGGTGAATTCATTGCAATATAGGTTTACCTCTTTAGAGAGAAAATCAGACCAACCTAGAGTTTGTATAAATCAGATAGTTGATTAACTAAGTAGAAGTTGACAATTTACTCTACAAACCTTTTGGGATCATTGAGCTATCTTTTAATAAACCCCTTTTTCACTTGTAAATATTCTTGTTTGTTACTGAATTTTTGTATCTTTGTTGTATTTTCGTCCTGCTAGCAATTTCTTAAAAGTGCTATAAAAGAAAATTGGTTGTCATTAGTGTGATTCATCTGATATTTCCAACTCTCCTTTCTGGCTCATAATCGGATTTTACTCTTCTTCCCTCTTTGGGGTTGAGCATGACCATCTGATTTATTTGATCAATAAAATCCTAATGGAAGTGATGTATCATTCAGAGTGGAAACTTTGACAGTGTGATTACCACCTTTCCTTTCCTCCACTGCAGGAATAATGGTTGCATGTATTAAAAGGAAGCCTGAGTTCCTGACTGATTAAAATGAGCAAGCCCTCAGCAGACTCATTTTTGGTATCTAGAGTGTGTGATAAAGGAATCTTTGTTAAACTTCTGAGGTTTGGAGATTACTTACTTTTGCAGAAAAACCCAGCCAATCCTGACTGATCTCACCAGTGAAAACAATTCTGTTTCCTAGAACATTGTGAAAACCATGGAAGTAAATAGAGTATTTTATAGAATCTTAACTGAGCTAAGAGAAGCAGTTACTTTTTATTTCAATGTATTCATTTAAAAATATTTTTAATCATAATTTCAAACTTATGTATAGTACTTGTGTGTCTTTGTGGGGTACACTGTGGTTTTTCAAAGCATGTATATAGTGTGCAATAATCAGATCAAAGAAATAGCACAGTTACCATCTCCAGCATATATCATTACTTAGTGTTGTGAACTCAATGTATTATTTTTAATTAAGCTTTCATTTTCCATTTATGCCTTTCAGTTTCTGTAGTCAACAAAAATAACCCAAGGGATTTTTAAAAGAGATTTTTGCCTTAGGGTGTGTGCGTTTGCTGGAGAGAGAGAGAGAGAGAGAGAGACAGAGACAGAGACAGTGAGAGGGAAAGTGAGAAATCACCTCCCAGGGGGGATGGCCACTCTGCAATCCTCTCTCCCCCATTCTCCTCCTGGGACCTTGGACATACGATTGCATGTACCTGGTGTGAATTGCAAGCCACTGGATCCAGGACTCAAACCATGGTCAATCATGTAAGAGTCTACCAATGTAATTGCTACACTATCTGCTGATCCTACCCAAGATATTTTTAAAATTTGTACTTTGTGTTACATCAGATTAGTATATTTATAGAAATGATTTCCCTTTGGCGGAGTCAGATGGTAGTGTAGTGCTATTATTAATTTTTGTTTAAAGAAACTCTCCAAGGATGAAGCACATAGGAAAGTTTTTGTGTCTGACAACTCTCTGAATATACCAGGTGCACACTTATCAAGAATCTGGAACTGGCTAAGGCTGAGGGTGGATTGCAGCATCAAGATCTCTGTTAGGGTGTTCTCTCTCTCTATCATGGAAGAAATAACTGAACATTTTTTAAAAATTCTCTTTTAAATACTTTTAAGATGTTTATGGAAACATTTTTAGTGATTCTTTTCCAAAGGAGCACATCTTCACAATCATAAAACGGATTTTAAAAAAGCGAGATTTGGTTTCTAAAAAAGTTCAGGGAAATACAGGGAGGATAGGGGTCTTCAAAAAGTTAATGGCAAGTGTGTATTATGAATAAGCTATGTATGGATTTAAACATTTTTTTGCATCAAAGTAAACTCATAGAGCATAGGATTATAATGAATATCTAAAAGATGGAAGGGAATGACTTCCTTGGTCCAAAATTTTAGTGTGCCCCACTATGACCATGAATGGGTCACATGGGCACAGCATAAAAAATACTGTCCTAGAAAGTACAACATGGTAGAATAAAAGCTGCCTCCCAAGAAACTCTGTTTTTATAGAATGTTTAATCAGTTTACCAAATTGCATTTGTTTATATGATATGTTATTGGAACCCAAGTTACCCACAGCTTCCTAGAACCACCATGTACTTCTCAGAGTATTTATCTTTTTTCTCAGCATTAGGTAGCAGATGGATCCATTATTATTTTTCAGCAACATCAACAATAGTGACTGTCTTGTTGCCTTAACTGCAGCACCTATCTCTCCTCAGGGAAGTAACATGATGCACTCAAAAGAACCAAGGCTTCAGAATCAAGCATACTTGAATTGGAATTTCAAATGTCATGTACCCTTTCTAAGTTTTTTTCCTTATATGTAGAGGAGTACAGGAGATGATAATGTTGCTGTGGAGATTCAGTGATCAAATGTATGTGGAGTGCTTGGCATATAGTAGATACACAACAGTTGGTTCCATTTTCACTCTTCCTTCCCTGAATCCATCCACTTAGCCCACGTGTAAAAGCTATTCCACATTCAGTAAAGTCATTTATTACCTACTAAAGCTTCAGTTTGTATGTCTTTAGATGAGAACGGGGATAAAAGCAGGAAGAGAAAACCAGTAATTAGCACAATTTCCCACCCTATTCTTCATGATAGGGAACAAGTTAGAAAGTAAAGTGCCAACATGCCTTCAAGTGGAACAGTAAGGAGATTGATGCCAAGATAAAAACCACTCTGTCCTTGCACACTGGTGCACAAGCACTAGGTATTGCCTTGGTACCTGTAGAATATCACAAAAGGTTACATGTAGATTTGAGGCTAGGATCCTCTTCTCCAGGTTCATGGTACATGGAGTAGAAAACAAGACACAAACTAGTGTGGACTCATAAGAAACCACCTGCATATTCTCATATCCAAATTGCCCCTTTCTCAATTATTGAAGAAGAAAAACTTGTTTCAGATTGGGAAAGATGCTGGCAACTCAGCATTGGAACTATAAGCTGGAGAAAAGAGTAAGATCCAGTGACTACAGAAAGCAAAAATGACAAACTGTTGACCCAAGGGCTGAGGAGAACCTTTCCACATGTTTTGCTTTAATTAAATGGGGATATTCTTTTCAAAATTTGACTTGGTTGGACCAGCAGTTAGCGTAATGGCTATGTCGCTGGGATCCCACGTAATTGACTGTGGTTCGAGCCCTGAACCCTGTGGCTTAAACTCACGCCAGGCGCATGTGTGTGCATGTTCAAGATCCCGAGAGGACAATGGAGGAGAAGGGATTGCAGCGTGGCCATCCCCCCGGGGGGGGTGATTTTTTGCTTTCTGTCTCCCTGTCTCTCTCTGTCTGTCTGGCAAGCGCACACGCCCTATAGCAAAAACCTCTCCAAAAAAATAATAAATTTTGACTTGGTTGTAAACAATCTTTAATTTTTATTATTGAGGAATTTCACAGAAAAGCCTTCATTCAGGTTCCTCTCTAAAACTTAAAATTTGTGGCAACATGACTGACAAATCTGTATAGTAACAGGCTGGAACAGAGTGGTGGGTGCAGCTTTCAAGCAACATACATGCTTGCCAACTGCCATAGTCCCCACCATTCCTTATTGTGTCTGTTTTCCTACCCTCAGGCTTCTTTTATTCATTCATATTAACATTCTAGCCCCTGGAGGCATTCGAATTTGGATCACGGTATACAGTGAAAACTGTTTAAGAACTGGCTCCCTTGGGGTAGAAAAATCCTTGATTTGTGGCAATTTCCAATTTCTGTTGTGTAAATATCCTTACTGACTTCAAGCTAACAATGTGTTGTCACATAATGTGGAGTTTGTGAAAGTTGTGCACAATCACTACTCACATGCTGGATCCAGAACACTACTGGCTTAAATCTGCTTAAAAAACCTTCAGCAAACTAATGGAAAGGTCAGGGGCATCAGCCAGGAGATCCAATTTACAAGCTAAGAGTCAGAAATCACCCAGAAAGAGTCAGATTCAACACCTGACATGGAACCCATCATTAGATCAACACTATGTCCTTGTTCCCTACTTCTTTTTTAAAATTCCACAGGCCAATTATCCAGCCTCTGGGCATGGGTAAACGGGGAGGGAAATGTGGGTTGATGAAGGGTTGGTTTAATGAAGTCAAGAAGACAAAGTACAAGACCCTGACAGTACTTCTATGCTCTTCCTGTCAACTCAATACTGCAGTCCTTTTATCATTATGAGAAGGAGACTAAGAGAGGGGACTTGGGAGAGCAGGAAGCTGCTATTTAGAAGCCATGTTCAGAATGAAGTGGAAATGGTCTTTGAATCACATCCAGAAATTTCTCCTCTCACTAAAACTATGAGGCTGCTGACCTCATAGCAGATAGCAAAGACCACATGCAGGAACGTCATCCTCTACAATCTGGTATTAGAAAATGACAATGTGTGTAGAATAGTACCTTAGAAGGTAAAAAACTCTAAAACACCTTAAAGACAATTTAGTCAGGATCTAATTAACTTACAGAGGGAGAAACTGAGGCAGAGAAGGGGGGACGTGGTACCAACAGATCTTGAAAACAGGTTTTCTGACTTCCTGTCTGGGCTTTTCTTTTACCTCATACAACTTCTCAAGGAGTTAAAAAGTGAAAGATTCTGTCCACCAACTAGTTGTGCTGCCAAACCAGCAACATGAATAATATTTTTTGACTGAATCAACTGTCTGTTTAGGCATCATGTAGACACAGTCAAACACTCATCTCCAGTTTTCTCTGTGTTTGGATGATTTAAAAACCTAGCAGAGAATCTGCGTGTCCAGGGAGTTTTGCCAAGAATATCTGAAAATCTAAACAGTCACTCTCACATTGGCCCTATAATCAAGTGTCCAAGTCTTTTTCTTTTCCCATTTCATATAGAGAAAATACAATGTACTTGCCACAGTAGAAGCAACATCAAAAACTGAAAGAATTCTGGAACTGCAGTTAGGATTCTTGACTATAGTCCCATCTCTGCCTTGGATGGATTTTATTCCTACCTGCTGTTCCTCTTGGGCCTCAGTTTCCTCATTGGTTCTACAATTGAACTCCATGATCTTTCAGATTTCATCAAACTCTGTCTTTCATTATGAAATCATATTCTAGGTGTCCATTTGCTCAGCCCATTAGTCCCTTCAAACCTGTGTTTCTCTGGCCACAGGACATTCTGGACACCAAGTGTGAGAGACATAGCTGTGCTACATCAGCCTGCAAGATTTAGTAATTGGCGTTATTCTCCACAGCAGCTAATCTACACAGGCAGCCTCAAATTTCTATTATCAAAGACCCCTCCTCTTGCTGTCTTTGAATTTTCCTTCTACCTTTCAAGCCATAAAAGCTGCCTATAATTGAAACAAACGAACAAAAACTCAAAGAATCATATCTTTAAAAATAGAAACTCTAAACCCAAATGAACCTTTTACTAGATTATGGGCTCCAATGCTTATTCCTCAAGGGACTCTTGTGAAATAATAGACAAAACTTGAGAACAATCAGACAAAGTGAAATGTCAAGCTAAAAGTCTGAGTTTATTTAATTTTATTGTTTTCAAACGCACCATGAGTTGAAGGAGATTGGGGGTGGGGTGGGGGGTGGTAAAGGAACACAGAGAAACCCACTCCCGGCTACAAAGTCAATGTGCTAAACCATGTTTTTCTGTCACTTAGAGTTCAGCTTTCTCCAACATTAATGGAACTTAAGCCAAACAAGAGTTCCTTTTATGCTTTCTCCCCCAGCTCCCTGCTTGCTAAGTCCTGTGCAAACTTGCAGCAGTTTCCAAGCACACGGCTGTGAAATTATCAGGGCTGGACTAATGCCAGTACAAACCAATTTATTGGGGTCCTGAAATTAACTAAAACCTAGAAAGCCTGATTAATTGTGGTACAGCACAGCAAGGAGCATTCAGGAGGGAGGCCATCAGGCCAAAGCGCGCACCCCTGGAGACTCTGTCCTGCCTCCCAATTTTTGGTCCATGTAAAGAAGAGTTCCTTCTATGGACAGGGCTGTGTTGCTCTTACTACTTATTCATACATCACAAAAATGTCGTTTTTCAGTCTAGCAGGGAAAATGGTAGTTAGTGGGTCTTAGCTACCTATGTAATCAGCCAATCCCATAATAGTAGTTCTTGGGATTAATTCTGTTTAATTTAATTATCATCTATGCAGCCTATTTGCCGAGCTCTACTTTTTTTTTTTTTTTTCTTCAAAACAACATGAGCTAAATCTGCCTTTGGAAGGTCATTGTTGAGATCCAGTGTTTCTGTGGTTTCTTGAAACAATTTTACCACATGAGATGAAGAGAAGGGGAGTGACTATATGCCAAATTGTCTGGGTTTAAAAACATGGTGCAGGGGGCCAGATGAAGGCAGAGTAATAAAATGCAACACCTGTGAGGCATTCTCACTTGGGAGGGTTCCTGGTTCATATCCAGAGACCTTGCTGAATGTGCTGGGCATGCATAGGCCCATGATTCAGGACTGACTAAAGCTAAGGGTGGATCATTGTATCATGACCCTTTTGAGGGTACTGACTTTCTGTTTCTCTGTCTCTCTCATTCATGGAACAAATTACATAAACTTAAAAAAAAAAAGACTTCAAAACAACATGAGCTAAATCTGCCTTTGGAAGGTCATTGTTGAGATCCAGTGTTTCTGTGGTTTCTTGAAACAATTTTACCACATGAGATGAAGAGAAGGGGAGTGACTATATGCCAAATTGTCTGGGTTTAAAAACATGGTGCAGGGGGCCAGATGAAGGCAGAGTAATAAAATGCAACACCTGTGAGGCATTCTCACTTGGGAGGGTTCCTGGTTCATATCCAGAGACCTTGCTGAATGTGCTGGGCATGCATAGGCCCATGATTCAGGACTGACTAAAGCTAAGGGTGGATCATTGTATCATGACCCTTTTGAGGGTACTGACTTTCTGTTTCTCTGTCTCTCTCATTCATGGAACAAATTACATAAACTTAAAAAAAAAAAGATGACATATAGCCAGGGGTCAAGATCACAGGTCATAGATTCAGACAAACATGAGCTCTATTACTAGCCAGTGTTTTTCACTTCAGTTGTTATTTAGAACAATACCATATTGGCCCATTGCAAAACAGATAACTCCTCTGAAAGTGCTAAGTACAATATCTAGAAGCTCCTGAGCTGTTTGCCACTTGCAGCCCTTGAAGACATAGGCAGTGGCTGTAAGGAGAGTTGTCAGCCAGGGGAGCAGACATTACCATAAATTGCTCACTTGACCACATATAGGTTTCATGCTTCTGTCTGGTTATCTTCAAATTGGTGTAGGCACGGTTCTCTAACAAGTGAGTTTGTAGAGTGCTGGGCCCAGATCTGGCCAGCTTCCACTGTCGGCTCCAGCCCTAAAGCTCTACCTGAGCACATCCATAGCTGGCACTTCACAGTATGCTTTAGTGTAGTTGTACCCTTGCTAAAGCATTGAAAAACTTCTTGCCACTGGGTAAACTGCTGCTGCCCCAAGCCTCCCCAAGTGTCTCCTGAAGCTGGCTCTGTTACTGCCCTTTACCTAGGATCCTTGAGTTCTCCCCACAACCTACAATTAATACACTACTAGCTGTGCTAGCAGAAGGCTTTCAGTCTCCTGCTTTTGCGGGCCTTATGGCATCTTTTATAGTTGGTCACTGCCCAGATTGAACTAGAAGTGAACAATGTTGGCTATTACCCTAGGTATATGTATCATGAAATAGTATCTTCATTGCTGGTGGTGATAGGAGGAAACACTGAAAAAAGTACCATGTAATCACCATGGGAGAATGAACATCTTGGTACCAAAGCCATGAACATAGGCACTTGCTGCAGACTCCCTAGATAGAATCCAGGCTTTTGGTACAAACTTTTGGATAAATTGGATGCGCATCAAAGAGGGCAGTTCCTTCTGCTGAGGAAGTTACTTTTGCCACCTTTCTCTGCTGTGATCTTTCCTAAGGGTAGACTGGCTCTTAGGGATGGAAATCTGTCCCAAATAGAAATTACCTCCTCTACATTGGGGGACTTTGCAATAGTTATCAGAATAGGGAAAAGAGGAGTAGTAGGACACAAAGGACCACAAAGAGGGGGCCAGGCAGTAAGGTAGTGGTAACACAATTGGGCCCTCATGGGAAAGGTACTGGGTTCATGTTCCAAGACCTCCTAAGCACACAAGGGCCATACATACCCATGCCCATGATATGGCTGGCTGAGACCAGAGGTGATGTATTACATGGAGACACTGTTAGAAATCCTCCTTAAAGAAACAAATAAATAAACTCTAAAATAAAAATGTTTCTTTTTTTTAAAAAAAGGAACAAAGTGACCCTCATCACAATTATGTCAAAATATATAAATACATGATGTGGACAGAAAGATCTGAGGAACAGACTTTGGGAGACCCAAATCCTAGTACCAGTGCTGTCATTAGCTAGTGCTGTGTCCTTAGATGAGTCCCTTCACTTCTCTGAGTCTTGGCTTCTTCATCTGTACAACAAAGGACTGAGTTAAATGATCTCAGGGGTTCATTCTAGGTTTGAGATTCTGTGAAATTACAATTATTTCTAAATCACTAGAATATGAACTATGGTTTATTAGGTACTCACTGTGTGTTGGGCATGATGCTAAGTACTTTTACATGTATTATTTTATTTAAACCTCACAACAACCCTAAGAGGTAGGTCCTACAGTTGTCATCCCATATTTTACAAATGAGCATGATCATACAGCTAGTAAGGGCTATTGCCAGTACTCAAGCTCACATCTGTCTAAGTCTACAATCTGTGCTCTTAACCCCTTTCTATCTCATCCTTTCTGTGTCTCTCCATGTGTTTGAGATAGCAGGGCATGTGTCTCACATCTTGGTATGCACCACTACTACCTCTATTTTTCTTGTCGCCACTCTATCCTGATATTGAGGACTTTCCCCAGCAGCAGGCACCACGTCCAGCTACAGGCCTCTGGCCAGTAATGGGCTGCACCTTTTATATTCAGATCCACCTAGGATCTGAACCCAGGCCTCCTATGTGACTCCAGCAGTGCCCTATGGCCTATACCACCACCAGCGGGCCTAAATCTAATTTCTATTTCATATCTTCCTTCGGTCAAGTAGTACTCTCTCTGTTTTATTCTTCTGGTCATTTCAGGCAGGTTACTCCCCTTTCTCCAGAGTTATACCCAAGTCCTCAAGATTTTGCAGTTTCCCAAAGATGGAGAAGGGGTGATGTGGTGGAGTGGGCTGGCATCTACTTGACTGTGTCACATTGCATCTGGTCCTTGGATGTGAATTCAGGCAGGTCACTATTGCATTGTTCTTTGCTTTCTTCCACAGTGCTTTTCCAGGTCCAGCTTGCTCTCTCCTAGCCATTCCCATGGTTCCAAAAGACATGGGACACAAGATTCTCCCCTTGTCTCTTTGAAACTGCAAGAAGTTAGAGGGGTTGAATCAGCTCCCTCTCTCTCAGTCCCATTTTTCTGACTGCACATAACTTGGCTGTAGGTAATTACTTGTGTCCTTCCTAGCCCCACAGGATTCTTGGGTTCCATAAACTAGTTGGAAAGTCCATGGTTCCTCCAGGCCCCAGGATTCCTCCCAGTAGATTGTCAGACACAGGATCCCCTGGTCATAGCGCACTGAGCTTCCTCACTGACTCTCTGACTCTCCTATTTGGATTGTTTATATTTTTGTGGACATAGAGAAAACTCTTCTCCCTGTATTTACTGTTTATGGCTAAAATCTTTAAATAAGAAATAAATTGTGGACATAGAGAAAACTCTTCTCCCTGTATTTACTGTTTATGGCTAGAGTCTTGAAATAAGATATAAGAAAACTCAAAACCTATTGCTCTCAAATAAATGTCTCTGTTATGAGCATTTTTGTTATTATTCTATATTTTTAAATTAGACTTTAGTGTACATAACTGAATTAATCATAATCCTTATTTCAAGATATACCTTCATGACTTCCACACACAGCCCTCTTTGATTTAGCTAACTATTTATTTGTAATAATCATAAGCGTCTCAGACAAACTCTATTCAAAACTAAATATGGAAGTCACACCCTTAGGCCAGCTACAGTGGTACAGCAGTAATGTGACACTGTGTGATACGGAGATATGGGAATGTCCAGTGGTAATATCCCGATGTCGCCCTGTACATGTCAGGCATATGTGTGGCCATGATTTTGGCTAGTGGACACTGAGAGTGAATCATAATGTGAAAACCCTGTTAGGGGTGCCTTCTCTCTCACTTGGTCTCTTCTCAGGGCATAGACACTATCAAGAAAGAAAGAGAGGAGGGTAGTGAGCAATCACCCCCAGGAGAGATAGCCATAATACAATCCCTTCTCCTTCAGTCTCCTCTCAGTATCTTGGGCACGTATGTACACGTACCTGGCATGATTTTCAAGCTGCCAAGTCTGAGATTCATAAAACACAGTCGTCCATGTGAGAGCCAGCTGTCTTAACCTCCATGCCATCTGCTAGCCATATAAATAAACTTTAAAAAGAAAGCTAGAACCTTGACAATGATCTATACCTAATCATGTGTCTCACCTCCTATCATATCCCTGCCTCCCAACCATCCTCTAATTGATATAACAATTAACCTGAATCCTATGTACATCATTCTCTTGTTTTCTTTATCATAACTTTTTATTGCAGCTATATATGTTACAAAAAGTTAAGTTTTAATGTAATATTTTAAATTTTGGTTTTCTGAAAATTCTGTTAAAAAGTATCATGTCTTACCTTATGGGACTGCATTTTTTTCTCCTAATATCATATCACTAACTTTATTAATGTTGTTGTGTGTAACTCTAGGTCATTCATTTTGATAGCTGTATGATATTCATTCCATCATATGAAGATAACACAGCTTATTCATCTGGACTCACATCGCTGATCATTTGATTTGTTTCTATTTAAATTTCAAAAGCCAACAATTAACTCTTTTCTTGCTTTCTCTCATTATTCATACTGTGATGGCCCTACTCTGAGGCAGTTGGTGTTTTACAGTGAATGTGCTCGAATAGAAGAAGGATGACAGAGTACCAGGAAACATCTGGAATGAAAAAACACACTGGTTAATATGTCAAAATCATCCGGATACAAACACAAAGACTTTTACCTAATCAAACCCTAAGCAAGGTATTCACCAGTCAAAAGGAACAGTCTGAGGAGGCCGAGGAGAATGGAGATGGCTTTCTACTGCTGAATCCAGGCACTGAAAGACCACCTCAAAAAATTCTCTTTGCAGGACCATCTTCTTTGTCGTAAAAGTATAGTATATCAGTCTATTTTCTCCTTCCATGCTTCCTTGATAGTTTCGTTCAGAAAATAGATAGGGAGGAGAAAGTTGAAGAAAGAATGTGTTCCTGGTTCAATATTACCATTAGCATCCTTTAGTCATGTTTTAGATTATCTCCCCATATGCTAGAGAACATTGATTCTGCTAAAGTTACATTATCATTAGTGCCAGTGGAACTTGAATCTAAGTTTCTTAAAATATTTCCCTTTCGTCACAATTAAGCACCGTATCATTGACAAGTGCCACTTAGAGGTAAAATGCTTGAAATAAATAATTTTACTGGAGATTATGGGCATGCAGCATGTTTATAAGGAGAAATGAAGCATTTTAAATGGTTTATAAAATTTCTTAAAGATAGAGTTTGCTCTGAGGATTTTTTTTTTTTAGTTCCTCAGTCTGTGGTGCATGAACCTTGATTTAGTAAAAAGATCAGGAAGCTTGTTGGTGTAGGGGGAGGGGAGTATGTGATACTATTTTATTTTATTTTCAAGAGAAAAAGGAAAACTTACTGAGAGACTAGTGCCTGGGGATCTGAAGCAGGAGGCTCTTCAGGCCACCCTACTGAGGAAATGTGATGTATTTATATGGGAGGAGTAAAGGGTGGGGTCATGAGAATGGAGAATACTTTGATTAGCTTACTTGCCACTGTGACCCCATGGCCTATCTACGGGTATGGCTGAAACATTCCTGTGGTTTCACTTGCCAATAAGGGAGGGCTCTGTCTGGAAGGTTCTGGCCAAAAGTCATTGCAACCATCTCCCTATTCTCTGATGGTAAATTACCTAGAGGCCATTCAGGGGTCAATCTACCATTTCCAGCCTTTATCTTTTATTTTTAAAAAAAGGAGGGGGGAGGATGAGGGTGAAACAAGGGATTATGGGTGTGAGTAAGTTTTCTGGAGCTATTTCATGCTTAGAAGGAGTGTTGTCCTTCAGGGTGATAGGAAGGAGTGTGAGTCCTCCGGAGGCAGACATGAATATCATACCATCTAGGGGAGCAAGGAGTTTTGGGGCCAATTGTTGAATGGTGTCTTGGGTTACTTAGCTTAACAATTTTAGGAGTGGAAGTCCTACAGAAAATAAGAGTTCCAGAAGAGATACCTTCATGGCTCCTGAGAACTAGCCATTTTGGGGGAAACAGAGAAATGAAGATTTTTTCACTGATAATTCGGCCTCCAGCACACAAACTAGTGTGATTGAACTTCCAAGTTTGGGAAGAAACTGTCCATTCACCAGAAAACTAGAAATCACTGCAGGACCACAAGAAATATGGGAAAGCAAGAAAATACCTCTCCTCCCAGAGAAAAGGATAACTCCTCTTCATCCATACACAGTTCAATGGAAATCATGGAAATGTCTGATAAAGAATTTAGAACATTCATAATGGCAAAGCTAACCGAGATGGAAGAGAAGAGAGACAATGAACTGCAGAAGAAAAAGGAGAAAGGAGATGAAGAATTGCAGGAGGTAAGGAAATTCTTGCAAGATCTAAAAGAGGAATTTCACACTTTACAAAAGAATCAGATGGAACTGTTAGAGATGAAGGCTACAATACAAGAAGTCAAAATCTCCCTTGAAAGTGTTAAAAGCAGACTAGATCATACAGAAAATAGAATCTCAGACGTAGAAGAGAAAATTGCTAGCCTAGAAAAATCCACCATGGAGACTGAGAAAATGGCCCCAAAATTTAATAATATACAAGACATACTAGATACCATCAAACATCCAAACATCCGGATAATAGGCATCCCAGAAAGCAAAGAGACTCATAAGGGCATTGATAATCTATTCCATAAAATCCTGGAAGAAAACTTTCCAAACCTAGAGAGGCACTCAAAGATCCAGTCCCAAGAAATACAAAGGACTCCAAATAGAATCAGCCAAAGAAGATCTCCAAGAAGCATTATAGCCAGATTTACCAAAACCACAGACAAAGACAAGATACTAAGATTGGCAAGAGAAAAACGGCAAGTTACCTACAAAGGGTATCCCATCAGACTAACAGCAGACCTTTCATCGGAAACAATGTGAGCGAGAAAAGAATGGGAAAATATATTCAAAGTGTTAAGGGAAAAGCAATTTCAACCAAGAATACTGTACCCAGCAAGATTATCATTCATTTGGGAAGAAAAGACACAAACATTCCCAGATAAACAAAAACC
>NW_006204851.1:1100844-1105121 GCF_000334495.1 Tupaia belangeri chinensis
AAAACTGCTTTTCTTGAAATTACCAGCTGAACTTGCTATTGAAAGTAGTTAGATTACTTATGATATTGTGTGATCAACAAAATGTTGGGGGAAAAGGAATTGAAGACAACTGTGTATAGCAGAGATAGTGTAATACGAGAGTGGGAAAGGGCAGAAGGTCAGACATGGGGTAAAAAACATATATATATGAAAGTAGAAATGGAATATTATAGATGATAACATGCATGATTAAGCCACTATGCGGTTTCTTCTAGATGGGAAACCACATTTATTATGTTGTGACGATGCTCAGGGAATGAATGTAAATTAATTAAAATAAAAGTTTCAGGAGGAAAAAAAAAACCACTAAAACTGTTCCTATCGAAACTTAGAAAAAAATTCATATTTGATGACTGCAGTAAGGCGCTTGCTACTGGAAATATTTAGACTAATTAAGTTCATTAGCAAATCAATTAAATGGGGGGAAAGGCATAGAAAGCACCATGGATATCAGAGACAATATGGGAGGAGGGTGGGACACGGCAGGGGGTGACGAATAGGGAGCCAAGAAAGGAAAAAAAAAAAAAAAAAAGCAAAATATACAGGACATAAGAAATGGAAAATTATTTGTTGATAACACATATGTTGATGTGCTTGATTGAGCCAATATACAGTGTATTCTGGATGGAAAATTCATTTTCTATGTTGTAATGATGTATAGTGAATTAATGTAAAACAATAAATTTAAAGAAAGGAAAAAAAAAGTATAAAGGCATGTTACAAGCAAACAAACAAAAAAAAAAAAGAGCGAGAAGAGTTCCAGTGGGATCAATCAAGGGAAGGATAAAAGCAGCACTCTTCTTCCAAAAAGAGGCAGAAACCCTATTTTTCTACTATGAGGTATACACCACTTCAGTTTTAGAGAGTTATTGAGGTCATGGAGTTTATTTGGTCTTGAATCTGCAAGAGACTTTGGCTATTTCATCTAAGCTTTGCAAAGGTTGGAAGAAAGAATTTTGAAGTAATGAAGAGATACAGCCTATCACTATGCATATCCCTGTAGAAATTACCAAGGCTGCCAGGAAGGGAACCACTTGGATTGCTCTCTTTTGATATTACTTTAACTTCTCTAGCTAGCATGCAACCAACTATTGTTTTCTTAATCTTCCAAGGCCAGTACAAAGCTTATTTTTCAGACTGATGCCATATGCTTAAAGCTCTGAGAACCACTTATTGGCAACTGTGATAGAAAAAAAAAAGAGGTTGAAAATTATCTTAGAAAAGTATTTATCTTGATTCACCAATCCCTGTTCTTGCCAATGTGGGAGTTACACAAAAGGTAAAGAAAAAAGTAAAAATATGGTACAGATAATGTTAACATACCTAAGTTCCAGTTAAGGTATACCACAGGTTAATTAAAAGTTGTTGTACTTTGCAATTTCATTTTAATAAACTTTTATTTTAGTACAATTTTATTTTTTAGAAAAGTTGCAAAGAACAGAGTTCTCAGATGCCCTTCAACCAGTTTCCCCTAATATTAACAGCTTATGTAATTATAGTACATTTGTCAAAATGGTACATTACTACTTAGAATTAAATCTTTAATCAGATTTCACCACTTTTTCACTACTGTCCTTTCTCTATTTCAAGATCCCATCTAAGATACTGCATTTCATTTAGGAAATTATATTTTTTTAAAATTTTAATTGACAGATAATAATTGCACATATTTATCACACAGCATGATGTTTCAATATATGTGTAATGATCAAATCATGTTAACTAGCACATCTATTACCTTAAATATTTCTTAGTTCTTTGTAGTTAGAACATTCAAGTTCCACTTTTCAAGTTATTCTGAAATATACAGTCTATTATTGTTAACTATAATCATCCTACCATGCAATGGAACCCTAGAACTTATTCTTTCTTTTAACTGTAACTTTGTACTTTGTTGACAAACCTCTCCCCAGACCCCCACCTACTACTCTTCCAGCCTCTGGTAACCTCTATACTCCTCTCCCAGCCTCTGGTAACCTCTATTCCACTTCTCTGAAAACAACTTTTAAAAATTTCTCATAAGTGTGAGTTAATAAATACTGAAATTCATTATGCACTGCTATGTTAATTGTAACACTATTCACAGTAGCCAAGATATGGAAATTATGTCTTGGAGCAAGATTTTACTTACTTTATTCATCTCAAGGAATTATTTTAAGAAGTAAATGACATAATGTATGTGACATTTCCTTTGGGGGAGAAAGGACAAAAAAATTCACATGAAAGGCACACTTATTAATAAAAATAAGAATATGACTATATATACAATAATTCTTAATTCTTCAACCAGAACTGTTCTCTAGGTTCATCTATGTTGTCACAAATGATAGTGGGGGAAATATGGTCAGAGTATAAACTTCCAGTTATAAGATAAATTCTAGAGATCTATTGTAGAAAATGGTAACTATACTTAATAACAATGTATTTTGTATACTTGAAATTTGCTTAGAGTAGATTTTAAGTGTTCTCTTCACCAAAAAAATGTTAACTATATGAGATAATGGGTAAGTTTCTAAGATTGTCATAATCATTTTACAATGTATACATATATCAAATCATCACATCATACACTTTAAATATATATGATTTTTGCCAGTTATCTCAATAAAGCTGTGGAGGAAAGAAAGAAATATTCTCAATGCCTAAGTTGACATTCTTGGTTTCACTCAAAATGTCTCTAGCTTTCTTTGTGTTTCAATAACAAGTTGATTGTGACCTATTGAGGGACAGATATTTCCATCACCAAAAACTTGGATAAACGAAAAAGAAAAAAGAAAGTTTGAGCTATGTCTGCCTGTCACACAAGGAATTGACTGAGAAGTAAAACAGTAAGTTAACTAAATGTTTTGACTATATGTAAACAACTAAGACTTTTGTGTGACTTTTTCATTGTAGTCACTAGATTGTCTGGCTGTTTGGAGTGTCACAAGGGAAATTTCAGAAGCAATTTTATGTGAATTTTCATATTTGTTTATCAGTTAGATATTAACACATCAAGGAGACTGAGTCACTAAGAATTCCCCCTGAAAATGGACTCTACTTTCTCCCTTCTCTTGCCAGCGCATGTTTGATGTCAGATAGATTTCAGTTTCATTGAAAATATTCCAGTTATAGAAAAGCATTTCATCCCTCCTCTGTACTTTCTTGGCCTTATCACTTTTTCTGAAATGTTAGAGACTGAATCCATTTTACAGTTGCTTTAGGAGCATAACTGAAAATGCTGATCATATCATTCTTACCAGTTGCCTACCCTTTGATGCTCCTGAAAGGTGCATTTTTATGTCTATGTTATAGTACCTAAGTACAAAAGAAAAAAAACCTGTTGAAAATTCCTTCATTGAATTAGGCCCTAGGCATGCATTAATGAACAGATCAACCTGCTTCAAATTTTAATTTCTTTTATATTAAATAAGTATCTAATTTATTAGGCATTGGTGTTTCTCAAACCCCAAATAAATGCTAATGTGCTTGAATGAAGGGTTATTGAAATAGCAATAAGCATAATAATAATATGTGCCAAACACTGAGATAAGTATGCTTTATCTCATTTACTTCTTATAAGAACCCTAAAAGAAAGAATGCTGTTTTTTTTTCTTTTAGAGAGATTTTAGCTCTAGGGTGCATGTGCTCACTGGAGACACAGAGAGACAGAAAGCAAGAAATCACCCCCAGGAGGAATGGCCACACCGCAACCCCTTGTCCTCCATTCTCCTCTTGGAATTTTGGGCACGAACACACACACACCACAAATGCCTGGCATGAGTTCTAAGCCACAGGGTCTTGGACTTGAACCACGGTCGTCCATGTGGGAGTCCAGTTATGTAACCACTATGCCATCTGCTGTTCCCTAGGGTGCTATTTTTACTCCCATTTTACAGAGGAAGAAATTAAGTCTCAAAAGTGTTAATAACTCCAAGTCATATAATCTTTAATTTAAGATTTGTATCCAGGTCACAACAAAGTTCATTCATTGTTTTTTTTTGTTTTTTTGTTTTTATTTATTTTTTATCATCATATCTTCTTCATATTACATTGGATTACATATAACTTTACAGTGTATTACATTGTTTCTTCAAAAGGGAATGCCATGCACGTCAGTCAGTACAGAGACATTAATCTGCCCACTTCAACATTCCATATCTTTTCTGTTTTCCACAATCATTATCTTTATTATTCTAATTATTTTTATAAAACAGTCAATTGCTATTTCTCGTTTTGCTTGTAAAAATACTTTGCCC
>NW_006204851.1:1105580-1121906 GCF_000334495.1 Tupaia belangeri chinensis
GCTGCTGCTGCTCAAAGTTCATCCATTGTTAACCATTTCATGTACGAACTCGGAGAATTTAGCCTTTGATGACTCAGCATATCTCCTTCTAGTTAGGGTAGAACTTCATTCAACCTGGAAATCTAAGTTATGGTCCATGGTCCTGGCTCACCCTATTTTGTTTCCTCATGCATACTTTGACCCATTTTGCAGATAAGCTTACCCACCACTTCATTGAATTACCTCATTTAAGACATGATTTATTTTAGGAAACTAAGGTTCAGAAAAATTATGTAACTTTCTCAAAGTCATATAGGTTATAAATGGAGACTGTTGCACTCCAGCACCTATGATTTTAACTGCTGTGATTACATCTTTGATCCAAAAAAAAATCTGAGGTTAGGTTGGAGATTATTTATTCACTAAAGAATGATATAAAGAATTTATAATAATAAATATCTCTTCTTTCTTTCATTCATATATTTTTTCAGCAAATACTTTCTAGGTACAAGCTATGTGCCAAGTATTACAGCAATTTCTGATTAACATTGGTTAACAAAATAGAAAAGAATGGACAAAAATTTCTGTCTTCAAGAAGACAGTTGGAGAAAAACCAGCAAAGGGGACTGAAGAGAAATGGCCAGAGAGGTAAAAGGATAAAGAAGTGAGTATGGCATTCTAAAAACCAAGCAAAGAAAGTGTTTCAAAGAAGAATGAACAGCTGTGAAAAAGTGTGCTATTGGGTCATGCAAGATGAAAGTTGAGAAGTAATCCTTGGATTTCATAATCCAAATGTCACTAGTGACATTGATAAGAACAGTTTGGGAGGAATGATGGGAACCAATACCTTGAGTGGGTTAAAGAGAGTGTACAAAGAAAGAAATAGGGGATTGAGACTGTAGGCACACCTTTCCAAGAGTTTCTCTGTGAAGGGAAAAAGAAAAAAAAAATTCATAGCTGGAGGAGGTAATAGAGTCAAGAAGAGGTGTCTGGTTTAAATATGGGAGAAATAACAATATGATATTATACTATTAAAGAAGGGTCAGTAGAAATTTCTTAGTAATTTTATTTATCAGGTGTTTGCATCATTGTGGCAATTATATAAAGTCATGTTCAATGGTTCTTAAGCTTTGCAGCATGTTAGAATTACTTGCAGGACTTTTCCTTTTTAAAATCCTTATGTCCATGGCCAAGCCACAGTGGTGTAGCTGTAGCTCTCCACTCTGTGATGCTGGAAGCCATACAAAAGATCAGAGTTTGGTTTTCCAATCAGTCTGTGCATGTTAAATGTTCATGTGTGTGCTCATGATCCTAGGAAGGGTAGGGAGAAGATCATAGCGTGGGACCATAATGAAGGTGCTGGTCTCTTTTTTGTCTGTTCGTTTCTCTTTCTAACACATGAAATTAATTAGTTAATTTATTTATTTTTAAATCCTAATACTGAGGTATTAGGAGAAAGCTAGTAAATAGAAGTCGGTAAGGGAGCTGAAGTGTCTGCCTCTGTGGCTAAATTTAAAAACAAAACAAAACAAACAAAAAACAAATCAGAGCAGAAAACTTCCCACCCAAGGTAATGTAGGCTAGATTAGAGGGGATGTCTAGCTGATTAAGCAACATTTGATATAGCCAATGAGAGGAATCAGTGGGCCCAATCACATTTGGTAAAGCCAATGAGGTGGGCCCAGCTAACGACTGACATGACCTAGATTTGAAAATTATAAACCTTACAGTATGAAAATGCCAGAGCACTTGTCTATCTCTCTCTCTCCTCTCCCTTCAGGCCCGCTCCTACTTCTTGGGAGTGTACTTTTCACTTTTACTTAATAAACAACTTTTTCCTTTAGCTATTGGTGTGTTTCATTTGATTCTTTGTCCAAAACACCGAGAGCTTGGATATCACCAAAGTCATCCACAACAATACCAGCCTAATTAAATCAGAATCTTTGTGGTGGTACCCAAGCATCAATGCATTTGTGTGTGTGTACTTGTAAAATTATTATGGGCAGATTGTGGCAATTATATAAAGTCATGTTCAATGGTTCTTAAGCTTTGCAGCATGTTAGAATTACTTGCAGGACTTTTCCTTTTTAAAATCCTTATGTCCATGGCCAAGCCACAGTGGTGTAGCTGTAGCTCTCCACTCTGTGATGCTGGAAGCCATACAAAAGATCAGAGTTTGGTTTTCCAATCAGTCTGTGCATGTTAAATGTTCATGTGTGTGCTCATGATCCTAGGAAGGGTAGGGAGAAGATCATAGCGTGGGACCATAATGAAGGTGCTGGTCTCTTTTTTGTCTGTTCGTTTCTCTTTCTAACACATGAAATTAATTAGTTAATTTATTTATTTTTAAATCCTAATACTGAGGTATTAGGAGAAAGCTAGTAAATAGAAGTCGGTAAGGGAGCTGAAGTGTCTGCCTCTGTGGCTAAATTTAAAAACAAAACAAAACAAACAAAAAACAAATCAGAGCAGAAAACTTCCCACCCAAGGTAATGTAGGCTAGATTAGAGGGGATGTCTAGCTGATTAAGCAACATTTGATATAGCCAATGAGAGGAATCAGTGGGCCCAATCACATTTGGTAAAGCCAATGAGGTGGGCCCAGCTATCGACTGACATGACCTAGATTTGAAAATTATAAACCTTACAGTATGAAAATGCCAGAGCACTTGTCTATCTCTCTCTCTCCTCTCCCTTCAGGCCCGCTCCTACTTCTTGGGAGTGTACTTTTCACTTTTACTTAATAAACAACTTTTTCCTTTAGCTATTGGTGTGTTTCATTTGATTCTTTGTCCAAAACACCGAGAGCTTGGATATCACCAAAGTCATCCACAACAATACCAGCCTAATTAAATCAGAATCTTTGTGGTGGTACCCAAGCATCAATGCATTTGTGTGTGTGTACTTGTAAAATTATTATGGGCAGGTATTTTGCTACGTGATTTAGAAAGCACTGGAAAAGCTATTTGCCCTGGACTGGCAGTAGTAGTATAATGGTAACACAATACTCTCTGGTATTGGACCCACGTGAATAGGTCCCAAGTTCATGACTAGAGGTCTCCCTGTACATATTAGACTCATAAATGTGTGCTTATGATCCAGGCTGGCTGAGACTAGACGTTAATCATGGCAATGAGATCCTGTTGAGGTGCCTATTACCTGTTTCTCTCTCACACTCTCAATAAAATAAAAATAAACTTGTAAAAAGTCATTTAAGCCATCTAGTTTCTCTCCCACCTACTTGATACTTAGGGGTAAGGCAATGTCCTGTTCAGTTGCAAAGAAGGTAAATAAATGCTATTATCAATTGTTAACATCTTAGAGGAACTTGTTCCAGACCCTTGCCACTGTGACAGATAGTTTACTGATTGATTTGGCAGGGGTGAGAGATGGCACTGATAATTTTTGCTTGGGGATATAAAGAACAATTCTGCATTGCTTGTTCTTTCGATTCCACATTATTATAGCTGTTATTTTTGAGTTAGAAGTGCCCAGCAGGCTGCCTGTGATGACCTTTGCTTTTTACTTAACATTGCCAGCAGAATGTTGATACATAGTAAAGCAGCAGGCCATGCCCACTCCCACTACAGTGCCTTCTCAAGATTCAGAGTAAGAGGCTAAGGCTGGAGATTCTTGTGCCTTCCCTCTTACTGCTGAGAATGAGGATACATGAATAAGTACATAGTCTTACAGTGTCTTCTGAAGAAACAGTATGCAAGGCCCAAAGTACTGAATGCTATCAAAGAGGTCTAAACCAGGTGTTATGGAAACAAGGAGGAGGGAGAAATTATTTCTGACAGGAAAGTTCACATATTCAAAGAATGTTTACTGGGTACCTACTAGGTATCAGA
This sequence comes from Tupaia belangeri chinensis, assembly GCF_000334495.1. Classification (NCBI taxonomy): domain Eukaryota; kingdom Metazoa; phylum Chordata; class Mammalia; order Scandentia; family Tupaiidae; genus Tupaia; species Tupaia belangeri. The sequence continues at coordinate 1,109,410 of NW_006204851.1, forward strand.
TATTGTTCTAGGTATCTGGAATGTATCAGTGAACAAAACATATCTCTGAGAATTTTTATTTTATTTGAGGAAGACAGAAAAAAAACAGTAAAAAGTGTGGTAGATTTAATTTTTTTTTCTGTTGACCCTTCATCTATCCCTATACTTCTTGATACATGATTCTATAGTTTTTAGTAGCCTGTTAGACAAAGGAAATGAGAAATAAGTGGAGATGGATTAGACTCAAATTTTAGCCTGGAGCCAAGTCCTAGTCAACTCAGAAAAATGCAATTGAAAATAAATTATTGTTGGGGGCCTGCAGATGACTTTGTCACTAAACTCCCACATGTCCAACTGTGGTTCAGGTCCCAGACCCAGTGACTTGAAACTCATGCTGGGCACATGTGTGTGTGCATGCCCAAGATCCTGGGAAGAGAATGGAGGAGAAGGGATTGAAGCATGGTCATCTCCCTAGGGGGTGATTTCTCACTTTCCTTCTCACCATCTCTGTCTCTCTCCCCAGTGAGTGCACACACCCTAAGATGCAAACTTTTACCAAGAAAAAAGAAAGAAAGAAAGAAGAAAGAAAGAGAAAGGAAGAAAGAAAGAAGAAAGAAAGAAAGGAAGAAAGAGAGAAAGAAAGGGAAAAAAAGAAAATAAATGATTGTTGTTCTAAGTCATAGAGATTTGGTATAGTATATTAATACAGAACTATTTTGGCAATACTTAACTGATGCAATAAAATTTATCTATAGGCAGATATATAGATACACATACACATACACATATGTATGTATAGGTATGTTAATGTTAGAAGATGCTAGGTATTATGGAATAAAAGAGAATGTAAAGGAGATCAAAAGTACTGGAGTCATAGAATGATTAGCAATGTTAAATAGGGTGACCAATGAGGCAGGAGTGCAGTAAGTTATGAGGAAAGTAGTTGGAGATAATGATAAAGATAAGACCAAATCTTTCTGGGTCTTACAGGTCATTGAAAGAACTTTGATCTGTGCTTTTTGATTGGAAGAATCAGTATAATCAAAATGTTAGTCCTCTCTAAATTAATTTTAATATTTAATGCAAATCTATTCCAATTACCTGAGACAGTTTTTACAGAAATAGATAAAACAATGATAAACTTTAACCCTTGTTAGAATAGCTAGGGTCAAAAAAATAAAGAATGATAACTTTTGGTAAAGTTGTGGTGAAAAGGGAACTCTCTTACACTGTTTATGGAAATGTAAATTAGTCCGACCTTTGTGAAAAACATAATGGAAATTTTTTTAAAACCTACAAATAGAACTTCCATAGGACCCAGCAATCCCACTTCTTGGTATCTATCCAAAGGATAAGAAAATAGTCCATTGGAAAGGCATCTGAAAATCCATGTTTATTGAAGCATTATTTATAATTGCTAAAACATGAAACCAACCTAAACGTCCCAAAACTGATGAATGGGTTGAAAAACTGTGGCATATACATACTGTGAAATATTACACAGCTATGAGAAACAATGAGATCATCCCTGGGATTACCTTTGGAACTTGGGGCACATCCCAGGATTATCTTTGGAACTCTGGCACTCTCTGCAGCCTGGGCTCAATTCACCCACCAGGACACTTGAGTCTTGTATTTACAGGCCCCTTCTAATGAGTGCACCCCTATCCTCCATCCCGCAGGATTATATATGGAACTTACAGCACTCCAGTCACTGTGCAGTGTGCAGCATGAGACTTGATTCTCTTCACTAAGTTATATCATTTTAGCTTGTTCCCACCTCATCAAGAGCTAACAGTTTGATAGAGGAGCCAACCACCCTGAAGTTATCTGTATAAGCTTTATCTGCTCTGATCTGGGAAATGCAGTCTCCAAATAGGAATATATCTAGTTACTTAAGGTGAAATTTCCTCTTCCAATATTACAGAATCTCTTTCAATAAATAGGAAAAAGTGAATACTGCATTACATGACAAACAAAACAAAAACCAGCACAGATCTTGAATAAATATGAGAAAACAATGAGGTAACTCTCCCCTAGGTAAGCACAGCAGTCCCTCAGCAATGATGGACAACACAATCGAATTCACAGAAATATCAGAAAAAGAATTAGGAACATTCATAGTAACAAAACTCAATGGGATGCAAGAAATTATAGACAATTGATTCCAGGAAATGAGAAAATCAGTATAGGAAATGAAAGAAGAATTCCATAAAGAGGTAAACACCTTATAAAGAATCAAACAGAACTTCTGGAAATGAAGACTATAATGCAATAAATTAAAATCTCCCTAGAAAGCATTAGCAGCAGATTGGATCATGCAGAAGAAAGAATTTCTGACCTTGAAGACAAGAACATGGACAAAAAAGAATGAAAAAAAAATAAATGAGAATAACATACAGGAAATTCTAGACACCATGAAACACCCGAATAGTCATATAATGGGTACTTCAGAAGGTGAAGAATTTGCTAAAGGCATGGAAAACTTCTTTCATGAAATTTTCCAAATATAGAGAAACATGGAGAAATTCAGATGCAAGAAATAAAAAGAACTCCAAATAGAATCAACATTAAAAAATCCTCCCCTGGGGCCGGCAGGTGGTGTGGTGGTTGAGGCACTGGACTCTCACATGGCCAACTATGGTTCAGGTCCCAGACCTGGTGGCTTCCTTTCTCACTTTCCCTCTCTCCCTCTGACTCTCTCCAATTTTATTAGAGAGAGCTTCAAACCATTCAGTGATAGGGACATCGAATAATAGAATCAACAGGACAAATTAAAGCACCAGTCCCAGATTAAGAAGAGAGATGAGGGCAACAAACAGCATAACTGGAAAATCTGGAAATTACAGAATCCTAACTGTTTTCCCCTTTCTCTTCTAACCACCAAAATGAACTGTCAAAACACACATCCGTCTGAAAATGCTAGAACACCTATTCAAAATGCAAACTGTGAGGCAGAGAAAGCAGGAAAAGGGGCCAAACTCCAAAAGAAAAGAAAAAATTAAGGTATTTTCAGATAAACAAAAACTGAAAAAATTCACCAAATACTAGACCAGCTCTGTAAGATGTACTGAGGGAAGTATTGGATCAGAAAACCTAAAGAGAGACAAACAGAAGTAAGAGAACAAAAGACAACTGAGAAAATGGAAAACAAAATGACAGGGATAAATCTGCAAATATTGATAATAACATTGAATGCTAATGGATTAAATTTTCCTATTAAAAGACACAGACTTGGGAATCAGCAGGTGGTATGGTGGTTAAAGTACTGGATACATCCACATGGCCGACCATGGTTTGAGCCCTGGACCTGGTGGCTTGCTTTCTCACTTTCCTTCTCTCTCGGTGTCTCTCTCTGGTCAAATTAAAATAAATAAATGAATAAATAAATATTTTTTAAAAACCATGGACCCTAGAATGTGACCACCTAGGCATAAATACTCATTACTACTTACTAATTGGGTGACATTGGCTAAGTTACTTATCCTCAATTCCCAGGGAAAGGGGACTGTAATAACTGCTCATCAGGTAGTTACAGAAATTATGTGACATAATTTTTGCACATTCTTGGTGCAAAAATGTCACAGAGTATATATTCCATATATTGTCACAATTTTTCTCCTTTTATCTATTCAAACTTTCTGTTCTTCTGCAACACGTAATCCCACTACTAAAAAAAGACACAGACTGGCGGAACGGATTAAAAATAAACAGAAGTCATCTATCTATATGCTGCTTACAAGAAACACACCTCTCAAATAAGAATATACATATATTGAAAGAAAGGCTGAAAGAAAATCTGTATAAAGGAAAACCAAAAAAGGCTGAAGTTGCAATATTGATATCATACCAAATAGACTTTAAAATGAAAGATGTAAGAAAAGACAAAGAAGGACCTTATGTAGTACTAAAAGGACTTGCTCATTGAGAAGCCACAACACTTTTAAATATCTATGCACCAAACACTGAAGCACCCAATTTTGTGAAAGAGAGACTGCTAGAACTCAAGGAAGAGATAGACTAGAATACAATAATCTTTGAGAATCTCAACATCCCACTCTTTCATTTGGACAAAAAATAAACAGAGATACAAGATCTAAATGATTCCATAAACAAAATGAACTTGACTGACATCTACGGAATAAACGTACAGAAACTATATTCAGCATCTTTTCCAACTACAATAGAATCAAACTTAAAATCAACTACAGAAAGACCCCTTGAAAATACACAAACACATAAAAATGAAACAACCTACTCCTGATTGACTTTACAACTACCAAAGAAATTAAAACTGGAACCAAACAAGTGTTTATAACTTATGGGACACAGCAAAAGCAGTCATAAGAGAAAAGTTCATAGCAATTAGTGTCCCCAAGAATAAAGCAGAAAGGTGGCAAATAAAACAATTTAATGACACAACTCAGGGAACTGGAAATACAACAACAACAACAAAAGATTTCCAGGATAAAATAAATAGTAAAGATTCAAGTAGAAATAAATTAAATAGAAAATAAAAGAACTATACAGAAAATAAATTAAACCAGAAGCTGGTTCTTTGAGATGATAAACAAAATTGACACACCACTAGCAAGATGAGTCAAGAAGAAAAGAGAAAAGAACCACATAAATCAAACCAGCAAAGAAACAAGTAATATTACAACAGACCTAACAGAAATACAAAATATCATCAGAGAATACTATGGGTAATTATACACCAACAAACAAGAAAACCTAGATGAGATGGACAAATTTCTTGACACATATAATTTAACAAGATTGAACTAGGAAGAAATAGAAAGTTATAACAGACCCATGACAAGCAATGAGATTTGAGTCCATAATAGTCTACCAACAAAGAAGAGCCCAGGTCCTGATGACTTTTCTTCTGAATTCTACAAGATTTTAAAGAAGAGCTAACTCCCATTCTACTAAAACAATTTTTTTTGGAGAGGTTTTTGCTATAGGGTGTGTGCGCTCACCAGACAGACAGACAGAAAGTGAGAAATCACCCCGAGGGGATGGCCACACTGCAATCTCGTCTCCTCCATTCTCCTCTCCGGGATCTTGGGCAAGCACACACACGTGCCCAGCGTGAGTTTTAAGCCAGCAGGTCTGGGAAGGAAACCACGGTCGACTACATGGGAGTCCAGCGACATAGCCATTACGCTAACTGCTGGTCCAACAATTTCTTTTTTTTTTTAAGAGAGATTTTCGCTATCAGGCATGTACACTCACCAAAGGGAAAGAAAGACAGAAAGCAAAAAATCACTCCCCACCCCGCAAGAGGAATAGCCACCACAATACCTTCTTCTCCATTCTCCTCTTGGGATTTAGGGCACACACATATGTGCCCTGCATGAGTTTTAAACCACTGGGTCAGAAATTCGAACCGTGATCAACTACATTGAAATCCAGCCATGTAACCATTATGCCATCTGCTGGTCTGCTCTAACTATTTCTAAATATCCAAAAGGGAGGAACCCTCCCAAATTCGTTCTATGAAGCCTCAATCACCCTCATTCTAAAAACAGACAAGGACATCACAAAACAAACTACAGACCAATATACCTAATGAATACTTATGCAAGTATTAACAAGATAGCAGCAAATGATATCCAACAACACATTAAAAAGATTATACAACATGACCAGGTAGGCTTTATTCCATGGATGCAAGAGTGGTTCAACGTACACAAAACAATAAATGTAACACATCAAATTAACAGAAGGAAACATACAAAACCATATGATCATATCAATTGATGCATAAGAAGAATTTTATAAAATACAGCATCCTTTTATGATTAAGACTTTTGGTGGAGATGACTACTGAACTTCAGCTGTGAAATATTTCTTTCATTGACTAAAAATGAAGGTTTGTCTGCTGAGACTTTTCCCTCCAGATTCATTTCTAGTGGGTAGGGCTACCTCTGTATCTTTCTCTCTGTCTCTCTGTCTCTCCCTGTGTCTTTTAATTTTTTAAATTTGTTAAAGATAAAGTATTTTCTGAGCTCTCAGACCCCTCCTTTATTGTGTTAATTTGTGCATTTTCCCATCCCATTTAAGAAAAGCAAAATCCCAGGCCCATCCTAAGATGGTGTTTTTCATTTTTTGCTTTCTAAAATTAAAATATAAAGCTTTGGGGAACCAGCAGTTAGCGTAATGGCTATGTCGCTGTACTCCCATGTAGTCAACCGCGGTTCGCGTCCCGGACCCGGTGGCTTAAAACTCATGCTGGGCTCATGTGCGTGCGTGCCCAAGATCCCGAGAGGAGAATAGAGGAGAAGGGATTGCGGCGTGACCATCCCCCCTTGGGGGTGATTTCTCGCTTTCTGTCTCTATGTCTCTGTCTGTCTGGTGAGTGCACGTGCCCTATAGTGGAAAAAAAAACTCTCAAAAAAAATATATATATAAAGCTTTTATTATCTTTTTCCTTCAAATATCTAAACATCCAGGTAAATGGCATTCCAGAAGGCAAAGAGATTCATAAGGGCATTGATAATCTATTTCATAAAATCCTGAAAGAAAACTTTGCAAACCTATAGAGGCACTCAAAGATCCAGGCTCAAGAAATACAAAGGACCCCACAAAGAATCAACCCAAGAAGAACTTCTCCAAGACACATTATAGCCAGACTGACCAAAACCACAAAGACAAGATATTAAGATCAGCAAGAGAGAAAAGTCAAGTTACCTACAAAGGATATCCCATCAAGCTAGCAGCAGACCTCTCATCAGAAACAATGCGATCGAGGAAAGAATGGGAAGATATATTCAAAGTGTTAAGGGAAAAGCAATTTTGACCAAGAATACTGTACCCAGCAAGATTATCCTTCATGTGGGAAGAAAACAGAAAAACATTCTCAGATAAACAAAACCTGAAAGAATTTACCAACACCAGGCCAGCTCTCCAAGAAGTTCTGCAGGGAGTGCTATACCAGGAAAATTAAATACAGGCACACAGAAATAAGAGTTCAAACACTAAGAAAATGGTCAACTTAATCATAAGGATAAGTCTGGAGTTGAATATTATATCCCAGAATTCAATTGGGAAGATCGAACCACAACAGAAGATTAAGTACATGAGACTGAACTGGTGAAATAGAATTTTATGACTTTTGACTAAAACATTGCAGATTTTCTTATAGGCTTTGTTTTCCAGTTTTAAGGATTGTTGTCCTGTCTTGAGCTACTATTTGAACAAAATCCTAACCTGTCTCCTGGCATTAAGTTTTAAGCAGAGTTCCTTAGCATTTCTTTGATTTATTAAAGCTAATACTGCTTTTCTTGAAATTAAAAAATACAGTTAAAAATACCTACTTAATGACCATAGTAAGCTTTATAGCATCAGCTAGGTGCTACCTTATAATACATTCATTCTACTCAGAGTTTCATGCCTAAAGTCAGACATGTATTCACTGATAAGTACATACCAGCTAAACTTGCTATTGAAAGTAGTTAGATTATATATGAAACTAGAAATGGAAAATTATCGACCATAACATGTATGATTAAGCCACTATGCAGTATATTCTGGATGAGAAATCATATTTCATATACTGTGATGATGGTCAGGGAATGAATGTAAATTAATTAATTAAAAATTTAAAAATCAATTTAAAGACGACTTGGGAAAATCAGCATAGAAGGGACATTTCTCAATGCAGTAAAAGCCATATATGAAAAACCCATAGCTAAAATCATATTGATTGGAAAAAAGCTGAAAGCTTTTCCTCTACAAACTGGAAGAAGACAAAGATGCCCACTTTCTCCACTCCTTTTCAGTAGAGCACTAGAGGTCCTAACGAATGCAATTGACAAGAGAATTAGAATAAACAATCATAAAATTTGCCTGGAATCATAAAAGGCCCCATATTGCAAAAGCAATACTGTGCAAAGGGAATAAAGTAGGCAGCATCTCTCTCTCTGACCTCACAACACATTACAAAGCTGTGATAATTAAAACAGCATGGTATTGCAGCAAAACAGGCAGGTAGTCCAATGGAATAGAATCAAGAACCTGGAAATAACCCCCAAAACATATAGCCAACTGATCTTTGACAAAGGGCACAAGACAATCCAATAGGAAAAAGAAAATCTCTTCAGCAAATAATGCTGGAAGAACTGTATATCCACCTGCAGATGAAAGAAACTGGATCCTTATCTCTCTCCACTAATAAAAATAAACTAAAAATGGATTGAAGATCTAAACATAAAACATCAAACCATAATACTACTGGTGTAAAACATATGGAAAACTCTTGGAGACATTGGAGTAGACAAAGATTTCTTTAAAAAGACCCTCCAAAACCACAGGCAATATTCCCCAAAATAGACAAATGGGACTATAATAGGCTGAGAAGATTCTCCACAGCAAAAGAAACAATAATTAGAGTAAGAAGAAAACCCTCAGAGCAGCAGAATATATTTGTAAACCATACCACTGATAAGAGATTGATCACCAGAATACACAGGGAACTCAAGGAACTTACCTGCAATAATTAATTAATTAATTTTAAAAATCAATCAAATTAAAAGATGGGGAAATGAGCTGAGCAGACCACTCTCCAAGGAAGACATAAGAATGACCAAAAAGCATATGAAAACATGCTCAACATCCCTTATCATAAAGGAAATGCAAATCAAATCCACAATGAGATCCCACTTAACCCATCAGAATGGCTAAAATTTAGAAAAAATAATAGTAAGTGCTGTTGAAGTTGTGGTGGAAAAGAGAACTCTCTTAAACTGTTGGCGGGACTTAAAATTAGTAAAACCACTGTGGAGAAGGATATGGAGATTCCTCAGAAACCAACAAATAAAACTACAATACAACCCAGTAAGTTCACTCTTACATATTTACCCAAAGGATAAGAAAACCCTCAGTGAGAAAAACACTTGCACATCCATGTTTATGGCAGCATTATTTACAATTACTAGGACATGGAATCAACCCAAATGTCCAAAATAGATGAGTGGATTGAAAAAATGTGGCATATTTATTGTATGGAATGCTATTCAGTCATGAAAAACAGTAAGACCCTGACATTTGATATGAAGTGGGCAATTATGGAAGACTTAATACTAAGCAAAGCAAGACCGACTATGAATGACAGACATTGTATTTTCCTGCTCAATATATACTGAATGTCTGTGCTCTACATCAGAAACTGAAAGACTCAAATGTATAATAGCAGGAAGGGCAAATGTGCATAGTAGAGATAGTACAGGGATAATAGAGGGTTGGTAATAGGAGGATGGAGGGGAAAAGGGAAAAAACAAATAATTCATTTAATTGACACAAAAATTAAAAAAAAATTTGATGATAATAAAATTTTCTTGACTGATATGCACTGTATTCATGTTGGCATAAAACCATGTTGTAAATTGGAAAGATATATGATGATTACATGTAAATAAAATTTTAAAAAGAAACAATGAGATCATATTGTTTCACTCAAAATGAATAAATGTAGATTTAAAGTTGAACAAAGTGAACTAGACTTTAAAAGATACATATTGTATAAACCCACTCAATTTAAACTGGGTATCTGCACTTTATCACAGAGGTTGAGACATCTGAAGATGTGATAGTAGAGAGAATCAGTGTGGATGCCAGTGATAGCAAGTGGAAAAAGTGGTTGGTAGAGAGTGAATGGTGGATGGTGGGTATAAAAAGAAAAAAAGATTTTAAATGATAAATATTTATTCACAAGAGAAAAACAAATCAAACCTTTTTTTTTTTGGTATTGTCTGAAGTAGTTCACAATGGGTATCTCTTATCTGTTATCTAAATGACATTTTGCCTAAAAGACTGACTAGTATGCAAAATGTTTACAATCCTCTATGAAACTGTAACCTCCAGAATCATGAGACAATAATGTTCTGCTGTGTTAAGCTACATTTTGTGGCACTTTATGATGGCATTTCTAGGAAATTAACATAGATATCATAGTGTCTGTTCTCTCAGCATGGAGGAATTAAATTAGAAATTAATTAAAACATGATATCTAGTGAAAACAAACACACTGATGTTAAATAACATATTTCTAAATAAACCATGGGTCCAATAAAAAAATCACAAGATAAATTAGGCAGCATTTAAAATGTAGTAATAATACAACTACTACAACCTATTAGGATGCTGCTCTAGTTATACATAGAAGGAAATATACATACATATATATATATAAAGTTTAAAAAATGGAGAAAATTAATAAAAACAAAAATTGATTCTTGAAAAATATTAACAAAATTGGAGATGAGCAGGTGGTGTAGCAGTTATGTCATGTAGTCAACCATAGTTCGAGTCTCAGACCTGATGAATTGGAACTCACCCAGCGTATGTGTGCATGCGTGCTCAGGATCCTGAGAGGAGAACAGAGGAGAAGGGATTGCAGCGTGGCCATCCCCCCACCCCGGGGAGATGATTTCTCACTTTTTGTCTCTGTCTTTCTCTGTTTGTCAAGTGAGCGCACATGCCCTATAGCAAAAATCTCTCTTTCAAAAATAAATTAACAAAATTGATGAATCCCCAGTAAGACTAATCAAAGGGAAAAAAAAGAAAATGGAAATTACCAGTATCAGGAATAAAAGAGTGTTTACTATTAATAACCTACAACTGTTAAAATATATTATTAATAGGCTATTATGGAGAACTTTAAAACAACAAACTAAAACATGTAGATGATATAAACAAATTACAAATATAATTCACCAAAACTGACATAGAAGAAAATAGAAAATATGAATACACCATGTCTATTAAAGAAATAGAGCTTAATATAAAAAGTATTTCTTAAAAGGAAATTCTGTGGGACCAAATGGTAGCACAGTGGTAAAATGTAACGCTCTGTAAGAACTCCCACATAAAAAGGTTTCTGATTTTAGTGCAGAAACCTCCATGAGTATGTCAGACATATGCTTGTCCATGGTCTGAGGCTGACTGAAGGCAGGAGTGCGGATCATGGCATTCATAACTTGTTGAAGATGTGCACATGCACTCTCTCACTTATGGAAGAAATACACTGTTTTCTATACAAAAAAAAGAAAATTCTAGACCCAGATTGTTTCACTGGTGAAGTCTATCGAACATTTAAGGGGGACGAACAGATAGTGTAATGGTTACATCACTGGATTCCCATGTACTTGCCCATGCCTTGAGTCACAGACCTGGTAGCTTAAAACTCACATCGAGTGTGTGTGCATGTGCGCTCAAGATCCCAGGAGGAGGATGGAGGAGAAGGGATTGCAGCATGGCCATCCCTCCTGGGGGCTGATTTCTCGATTTCTGTCTCTCTATCTCTCCGGCAAGCACACACATGCTGTAGCAAAAATCTCTTTAAAATATTAAGAAAATGACAACACCAATCTTACACAAATTTAGACAGAAAATAGAAAAGAGGAAATCAAGACCAGACAGTGTTGTAGTGGTTAAGGCAGCTGGATCTCATATGACTGACTGTGTGGTTTGAGTACAGGACCTGGACGCTTGAAAATCATGCTGAGCACTGTGTGTGCATGTGTATACAAAATCCTGAAAGGAAGGAGAAATGGAGGAGAAAGGATTGTGGTGTGGCTGACCCTCATAGGGGAATGTCTCTCTATAGGAAGCACACACCCCCTCTGGCTACATCTTTTTTCAAAGAAGAAAACATATTCCAGCTCATTTTACAATGCCAGCATAACTCCAACACCAAAATCTGGCAAAGAATTTAAAAGAAAAGGAAATTATAGATCAGTTTTGCTCATGAACACAGATGCAAGTCTCCTTAGCAAATATTAGAAAATGAAATTCTAGGGAACCAGCAGTTAGCATAATGGCTATGTCGCTGGACTCCCATGTAGTTGACCACGGTCTGCATCCCAAACCCGGTGGCTTAGAACTCACGCCGGGTGCGTGTGCGTGCGTGCCCAAGATCCTGAGAGGAGAATGGAGGAGAAGGGATTGCGGTGTGACCATCCCCCCAGGGGGTGATTTCTCGCTTTCTGTCTCTATGTCTCTCTCTGTCTGTCTGGCGAGCGCACGTGCCCTATAGCGAAAACCTCTCAAAAAAAAAAAAAACTGAAATTCTAGCAATATATAGAAAGGATGATGTAGCAGGACCGGGTAAGATTTATCCTAGGAATGCAAGGTTTACATAATATTTGAAATGAAACAATATAATCCACCATATTACTAGAATAAATATCTGACATAGAACTCATTCACGATAAAAATTCTAAGCAAACTAGGAATAGAACGAATGTACATCTAATACTATTTAATAGTGAAATATTACATGATTTGGCTATTTTTAATCAGCACCATATTAGCAGCTATAGCCATTGCAACAAAGCAATTAGAAGAACTTAAGGTTAAGGCTGACTCTGTGGCACAGGGTAATGTATTGCTTAAGAGAAGCTCCATACCATGTAGTGACCATGGTTTGAATCCCTGGCCTAGTCAACCTGAAACACACCACTCATCCGCATGAGTGTACAAGATCAAGTAGGCTGGAGGATAGGAAGAAGGGG
>NW_006204851.1:1121925-1146558 GCF_000334495.1 Tupaia belangeri chinensis
CGCCACAGGGTGCTTCTCTCTCTCTCTCTCTCTCTCTCTCACACACACACACACACACACACACACACACACATACACACACACATACACACACACACATGCTCTAGCATAGTTAAAGGGGAATTTTTTAAATTAAAAATATAAATATTAGAAAAAAAGAACTAAAATATCTCTATTTGCAGATGGCATGCTCATTTACTTAGAAGAATCCCAAGGAATCTAAAAAAACTACTGGAACTAATTGAATTTAGTAAAGTCACATGGTATAATGTTATCAAAGACATCGATTGCATTTTTTTATACTAGCAAATAATTGGAAAGTGAACATCAAAAACCAATTCCATTTGCAATAGTATATTTAAAAAACTACTTAGGGGGGCCAGCAGGTGGCGTAGTGATTAAGGGTGCTGGACTCCCACAAGGCCGACTGTGGTTCAGGTCCAGGACATGGTGGCTTGCTTTCTCACTCTCCCCTTCCTTCTCTCTGTCCCTCTGTAGTCAAATTGAGATAAATAAATAAATAAATAAAGTTCAATAAAATAATAACAAAATAATTCTTAAAAAATCCTACTTAGGAATAAGTTTAACAAATATGTACGTAGAACTCTAAACTAAAACTCACAAAGCCTTGATACAAAACATTAAAGATCTAAATGAGTGGATAGAGATGCCATGCCTATGTATTGGAAGAATTATCTTGTTAGTATGTTGATTTCCCAAAATTGGTCTAGGAATTCAACCACATGCCAAAAATAGCCTCATTTTCTACTTTGGTAGAAGTGTACAAACTAATTCTAGAGTTTTATTTGGAGATACAAAGAACCTAGGTAACCAAAGCAATCTCAAAAAGAAAAAAATCAGAAAATTTCGTTCACTTGACTTCAGTGTTTACTGTAAAACTGTTATAATCAAGACCATATGCCATAAATACTGACTAATAAAAGCAAAGGAAAGATATAGATTCCAAAAATAGACTCAACATTTATATAGCCACTTGGTTTCTGACGATGCCGAAGTAATCAAATGGGCAAAGTGAAGACTCTTCAATAAATGGTGCTGGAAGAACTGAATATACAAAAAGGAAAAAAAAAAAAAAAAGGATCTCAGTCCTTACCTCAAACCATATGCCTTAGTTCAATAACATTAATAGAGGCTGGGGAGCTTAAAAATAACAGAAATTTTGGACCAGGAGACCAGCCGTTAGCGTAATGGCTATGTCGCTGTACTCCCACATAGTCGACCGTGGTTCGAGTCCCGAACCCCGTGGCTTAAACTCGTGCCGGGAGCGTGTGTGTGCGTGCCCAAGATCCCAAGAGGAGAATGGAGGAGAAGGGATTGAGGCGTGGCACTCCCTGGGTGCTTTCTGTCTCTCTGTCTCTCTCTGTCTTTCTGGCGAGCACACACGCCCTGTAGCAAAAAACCTCTCCAATCAATCAATCAATCAATCAATCAATCAATAAATAAATAACAGAAATTTATTTCTCATGGTCTGGACGCTCGGAAATCCAATATCAAGGCACTGGCAGATTCAGTATTATATAAGGGACTGCTTTTTGGCTCATTGATAGCTATCTTTTCACTCTGCCCTCACATGGTGGATGGAGTAAACATGCTCCTTTGAGCCTCTTTCATGAGGCAGAAAATGTCCAAAGATCCTTCCTAATAACATTATTTTGGGGATTAGGATTTCAAGATATAATCAGAGAGGGGGTGCAAAAATATGTAATCATAGCACCATACAAAAATATTAATTGGGGACCAGCAAATAAACACATGACTATGCAGTTTACATAATTAGACACTGGAGAACTGCAGATTAAAATAATAGTGAGATACCACCACACACCCACAGGAAAGGCTAACAATACTAAATGTTAGTGAGAATGTGGATCAACAGGAACTTGCATTCATTTTTGCTGGAGGTATAAAATAGTATAACCATTAAGGAAATATGCCTGGCAGTTAATTATACAAGTACATATATAGATGCCTTAATATCTAAAAATTCTATTACTAGGTATTTTCCCAAGAGAAATTAAATAGTCTATTAATAAGTGAATGGAAAAACTGTGATATAGGCATACAATGGAATACTCCTTAGCATTAGGAAGGAATGAATTATTGATACACACAACAGCATAGAGGAATCTGAAAAGAATTATGCTGAATGAAAAAATCCTTAGACAAAAGAATGTACATTGTATGATTCATTTACACAAAGTTCTAGAACAGGCCAAATTAATCTATAGTAAAAACAACTCAAAAAATATGGTTGCCTGAGACAGAAAGAAGGGTGGGAGTTGACTATTAGGTCAGTCTTTGGTTGCCTGAAACAAAAAGAAGGGTGGGAGTTGACTATTAGGTCAGTGCTAAAGCAATTGCAGTTATGGACTGTGAGTTTTAAATCATTATAACTAGCCTCAAACAAATTATTTATCAAAATAGGAACCATTACAATCAAGACATTTTTGCCAATAAGAAATAAGTTTCTTGGGACCAGCAGATGGCATAATGGATTCCCACATGTTTGACTGAGGTTTGAGTCCTGGACCCGGTGGCTTCAAACTCATGCCAGGCACATATGCACGTGTGCCCAAAATCCTGGGAGGTGACTGGAGAAGAAGGGATTGCAGCATGGCCATTCCCTTGGGGAGTGATTTCTCTCTTTCTATCTCTCTGTCTCTTTCTGTATCTCCAGTGAGTGCATGTGCCCTATAGCAAAAATATCTCTAAAAAAAATTAAAAAGAAATAAGTTTCTTTACTTGTACAGCATAAAAATCCATGCTCATTGCTTTCTTATTGTATAAAAATCACTTTTCACTCCATATCAAAATCCGATTGAGAAATGGTTCATTGTTGTTACATAGAATAAAAGAATACAACACTTCAAAATGATAATTCTTTTGATTTTTGGTTAGCTCATGAGGCATCCATTTCCTGAGCTTTTTTGTCTTTCCAATTTGCTTCAAAGCCCAATGCCCATTATGATCAATGTTGAGTTCTTCAGCAACTTCTCATGTAGTTATAGAGCATCAGCTTCAATGATTGCTCTCAACTGGTTGTTCTTAACTTCAAATGGCAGCCACTATGCCTCTCATCTTCAAAGCTCTCATTCTACTTTGCAAAACTTTTTGAACCATCGCTGCACTGTACATTATTAAGCAGCTCCTAGGACAATGGATTGTTGATGTTATGGGTTGTCTCAGCTACTTTACAACCCATTGTGAACTCAAATAAGAAAATTTCTCAAATTTTCTTTTTGTCTAATATCATTTCCATAGTCTAAAATACATATAAAATAAGCAGCAATTAATAAGTCATTTACAAAAAAAGCAAGAAAGGCATGTTAATATGATGTATATCATAACCATATTTATTTAAGAATGTACCCAATATCAAATGACAAATTTGAACATTGCAAAAGTATAATTGCTTTTGCACCAACCATATAGAGAAAAAAGTATGAGAAACTTTCTGAAGTGATGGTAATATTTTATATCTTGAAAGTAGTTTTGGTTAATCTTGTATATTACTTTGTCTGTCATAACTCACTGGTGGTGTAACTAAGTTTATGCACCTTATTTTATGTAAATTTAACTTTAAAATTTTAAAGTACCATAAACAAATTCTGAATTCTAGTTAATGATAGGCATGTTGAAGTATTTTGGGAGATGTGTATTGTTTGCAATTTACTTTGACATGTGTCAAAATAATAAGATGAACTGAAAAATGGATAGAGGGATAGAGAAATGAAGTGTGTGATAATGCAAAGTACAATAAAGTATAAATTGTAGAATCTAGCTTTTGGGTAGATGGGTGTTTATTGTGAAATTCTTTCAATTTTTCTGCATTTTTAAAAATACTGATTTTTGGGGACCAGCAGGTGGCGTGGTGGCTAAGGTGTTGGAAAATCCCATATGGTGGACTATGAACCTGGACCTGGAGGCTTGCTTTCCCACTTTCCCTCTCTCTCCCTTGCTCTGTCTCTCCCTTGTCAAATTAATATAAATGAATGAATAAATAAAATTAAATAATTTTTTAAAAATACCGATTTTCCTTAAAAGTTGGAGAAAAATGCTAAATGATGCTTGTGATTTAGCCAAAAGTGTCCCTTATCGCTCCATGTCTTCTTGTGTCTGACTTCCTCATGCTCATCCATATTTAGTATCTGATCTGACCCCTCCTATTTTGTCCCCCAGGTTATAGCTCATCTTTTCATAACTCTTAGTTTCCATATGGCCCCATAACTCCTATCACCATCACTAACTACATTTCAGACCGTCCTCTGTCCTTTGGAATTCTTCAAAGGACCTGTTCCATCTAATGAACCTTTCCATCCTAGGTTCAAAAACTCCTTTGTGACTTCTAATGAAAAGGATCAGTGTTCAGGCCCATCACTTGTAGAGATATGATCTCACAGTATAAAGAATATTATAGTAAACATGTAAGGTTGTCTATCCATCTTGACTTGTAGAGTTGATGATGACTTTATGTGGCATTTCTATCTTATATTTATTCAGACTAAATATGATGACTTAAGCTTATTGCAGAAATAATTGATACAGAAAGTAGTACCCAGACAGCGTCATAAAAGCTTTCCTAGACAAGCTATGATATGCTTCTTTAGGAACCAAGTTTAACTACTAAGGTCTTTGAGGAAATCCAACAGGTTTGGTCACCGATTCTCAGCCTAGTTATGTTCCTGAGTGATTGGTGTAAGTTAAGATGAAAAGGAAAGGTCTTCACAATGCCAGAACATAACTCCAATGGTTTTCATTCATAGTTAAAATTACCCAGGCACTAATTTTTTAAGTTCCCCAAATGATTCTGGTGTATATAATTCAGTCAGGATGCACTGGTATTACCATAAAAGCTGTGAAAATAGTAAGAAATACTTTCAATGAAGTTGTTTAATGCCCTCAGAGCCCAGAACACCTCATTTTCTCCTGCCTAGAATCCCCAGCTTCTTCATGATCAGTAATTAAAGAGTTAATGCCTGGACCAGCAGGAGTCATCCAGGACGCTGCTTCAGCACTTAGCCAGATTCCATTCTAATTAATCAGTGCCCAATATTGTACCCGTTATTAAATATTTTGAATACCACTCCTGCAGCCAATGTTGAGAACCACTGATCTAGTCAATTCAGACAGGCATCTGAGCATTTTCTCTGTAACACACCAAATAACCAGTTTGGCTACATTTCTACCCGTGTCTATGCATATAACTAGGTTTGTGACCTTAAGCAAGTCATTTCCTGGCTCTGAAACCTATCTACAAAAATGGTAGGGTTGAACTAGGTCCTCTTTAAGGATGTTTCCAACTCTGAATTATGTGTTAATGTGATTCTTTGAAACATAAATTCAACTAAGTTAAAAAAGGCTTTGAGAGAAGTGAGAGCAAAACGGATCCAGACTCCTACACACTGACCCAGAGCAGCTAAAAGAATATCCACAATGCATGTTATTTGTGTATTACTCTCTTTAGGAGACAAGATTCTTTCCTGAATTACCTTCTCTCCCTCCCTACCAAGTATATGGACTTAGAACTTGAAGTATGAAGATGAATTCTCCTTAACTAGGGACAAAGATTCAAATCTTATTAGAGCTGAATTTAGTCCATCTACATCTAAACTGTGGTCCAGACATTTTCATTTACAGCTTCCTGCAGTAGTGACTCTACAGAGGGGTGACATACAGTAAAGCATAATCCATTTTACTAGTTTTATATTTATTTGCCATTGGTCTCATTGAGAAATCCCTTGTTTGTGGATATTGAGGAGAGAAGGAGTCAACTAGTTTTTAGTGAGCTCTCCAGATATGTAAACAGCTTCAACCCACCCTCCTTCATTCTATATGCCTCTTGTAGCGAAGTGTTTCTCTGATTTTTACCATCTCATAGCAATCGTCAGTTCTATAGCTCTTCAAACACAGCTTGCTTTATCTGAATCGCTTCACTTTTTACTTGATCTTCTCTAAGGCCAAGTTCTCAAGTGGTAACTGGAGCCATATTTGCAATAGCCTCAAGTGAGATAGTGAATTGGTATGCAGTTCAAGCAATCATTAATGATAGCCTAAATTACCCAGATCACTTGCCTATACTGACAAACAATATAGTTGTCAAATCATTTTGTTGCATGCAGTAGAGATATAATTTGTGCAAATAACTCTGAAATGTATACCCAGTCAGGGCAGAGAAGACAGAGTAGGAATAGAAGGAAGGGACTGCTCATTTATCAAAGAAAAGCTTGGTTGGGCAGGATTGCTCCTCAGCAAACATCTGTGAAAAGCTAGCCAGATTAGTTTTCCATTTTTTAAAATATATTTTATTTTATTGTATACACTCAATCACTTTACATCACTTAGCTTGTAAAGTGAATTTTCTAACATGAATTCATTTCACACCAGTCCATTTGGGGATACTGTACACATTATCATCAACAGATAATAATCCATTTCTGTGCCCCATAAATGTCTTGACTCTCTATTTTCTCCTTAATGTCTTTCCATTTTTAAGTTTGTTTATCCCATGAGCAAGAAAAGAAAAGAGAGAGAGGGAGAGACTCCCAACAGGGTTTTAATGCCATGATCCACCTGAGTTGGCAATATTTTATTTCATTCACCTGAGTGGTGGTTAAAAAAGAAGGTACAGGGACCAGCAGGTGGCGTGGTGGTTAAGGCACTGAATACTCCCACATGGCTGACCACGGTTCAACTCTTGGACTTGGTGGCTTGGTTTCTCGCTTTCTCACTTTCTCTCTCTCTCTCTTTCTCTCTCTCTCTCTCCGTGTGTGTGTGTGTGTGTGTGTGTGTGTGTGTGTGTGTGTGTATGTGTGTGTCTGGTCAAATTAAAATAAATGAATGAAAAAATAAAATAAATAATTATTTTTTAAAAAAGAAGGTACATATACCTCCTGTATGTCTTCAACATTTTGTCATAAAAGTTTTAAAGGGCTCCTAGGGATCTCCCCATCTATACAGAGGGGAAGCTGGGAAGCTCGGTGTACAGGATTGAGCTTGCTGTACCAGGGTCTGAAGAGTCAAGAAGTGCAGATGTGGCATCCTTGCTTTTATCTTGCCTCACAAGGGACAATGTTTAGATTCACAGCTTTTACTTCCTTTTACTCATTCTAAACTTATTTCAAGGACTGGCTATGAGAAATAGCTTAATAGTAGATATACTCAGAACCCATCATTCTAGAATTTCAGATTTCTAAAACAATGAGGGATTGGGTCATGTGTACGTGATGAAGGGAGGGAATAAGACAAGGAATCACAGACTGGCCATGGAGGGAGAGGGCTAGAGGAAAAGGAAATACTTGAATAAGCTCTGAAGATCAAGAGAACGGAAATAAAAAGAAAGGAAAAAAGAGAAGAAAATAAGAAAAATAATAGAGTCCATAAGCACACACACACACACACACACACACACACACACACACAGAAATAGACAAAATAGAGAAAAAGAAGGGATGGTAAGAAGAAAAGGAAAGAAGAGGAGGTGAAAAGCAGAGAAGATGTAAATAAGAGCAGAAAGTTAATAATTATTATTAACTGAGGGCCTGTTATGTGCCAGATCCTGGGATAACCCCTTCATAAGCATTATCTCATTTTATTCCCCCAATAATCCCATTACATGAGTATTAGTAGGCCCCTGTTTAATCGATGAGTCAAGTGAGGTTCAGAGAACTTGAAGGAATTGCCTGAGGTCACACAACTTGATAAACTGGAATTTGAACACAGTTCTGAATGACTTCGAAGGCTGAGGACTTAACTAGTGGGTTTACTGCCTCACAGTGGAAGCTGTGAGAATGAGGAAGAGAAGAGATTGAAGAAGGTATCTGAAACCCTCATGTCTACAGGTGCTAAACAGGTAGCATACATCATTAAGGAAAGGAGCATTTGCGGCCTATGGCATAGTGAGGACTACTTGTCTTGTCCAAGGGGCAACTGGCTCAGATATGCTTGATTGTTGCTTCCTGAGAATGTGGCCCAGAGTTGCCAAACAAAACCCAGCTGTAGGCTAAATTTGCCTCACAAGTCACCAGTTTGCAACCTTTGTGTAAAGAACGAGTAAGGAAATCAAGAAAGGAGAAAGAATTGGAGAACAAGTAAGAGAAAAAAAAGAGGAAAAATATATTTTAAATTTTATTTATTTATTATTATTTTTCAACTTGATCAGAGAGAAAGAAAGTGAGAGAGAGAAAGCAAGCTGTCAGGTCCAGGACTTGAACTGTGTTCGGCCATGTGGGAGTCCAGCATCTTAACCACCACACTACCTGCTGGTCCCCAAAAATCAGTATTTTTAAAAATGCAGAAAAATTGAAAGAATTTCACAATAAACACCCATCTACCCAAAAGCTAGATTCTACAATTTATACTTTATTGTACTTTGCATTATCACACACTTCATTTCTTCATATATTTTTGTTTAACTTTATTTATTTATTTTAATTTGACCAGAGAGAAAGAGTGAGAAAGAGAGAGAGGGAAAGTGAGAAGATGAGTCATCAGATCTGGGATGCAAAACATGGCCTACTATGAGGGAGTTCAGCAACTTAACCACCACATCATCTTCCAGCCTTCTGCTTGAATCTTTACTACCAAACCACCTGCTGGCCCCAGAAAATATATTTTTTAAAGGAGTGACAAAAGCATGAAGGATAAGATAAAGGGCATTTTTGGGTTGGGGGGAATACTTGATTATAGTTATTTTTTAAATTATTATTTTAATTTACATTCAATCAATGTATATCATTATAACATACAAAATGAATTTTCCCAGCATGACAACACTGTATATTAGTCCAGTCAAAGATATTACCATTCCCATTATTATCAACAGATAATTTTCATTTTAAGAGGGAAAAGAGTAGGGGATTTTGGAAAGCCCAACAGATAGAGGGGAAGGGGTAAGCTAGGTGGAAAAGAAGAGTAGAAATCAGAAGAAATAAGAAATATAGTACAAGGAGAAAATATGCAGGGAAGAAAAAAGACAAGTGAGAGGAGGAAGCAGAGCACAGATAAGAAAAGGAGGGCACAAAGAGGTTAGCACTCACCTAACAAACCTTGAGGGAACCTGGCCAGACTTGTGGCCTGGGAGAGGTGGGAGTGGATACAACTAAGCCACCTCATTTCTTGGGAGAGGTGAAAGGTGAAGCTGTTATCTTGGAAAGCAATTGCTCCTTCTGGCAGCACACGAGGTGGCAGCAGCAGCAGCAGCCACTGTCTAGTAAGGCCCCTCTGAGCACCCACTAGTTTCTGGAGCCCTGACAACAGCCATATAGAGCCCTCTGGTGGCCCATACTGCCTAGAGGATTAGGGTGCTTTTGAGGCAGGGTCAGTGTTGTAGGGAATGGACCAGTCACAGTCTGGCACATACCCTTTCCTGGTATTAGATGGGAGCTTCTGAAATGGAGCAGTAGCCATGGTAACCATGTGCTGCTACCTTGCTTGAATTCACAGATGAGGTGTGGGGTATGTTTTTGCTTCAGGACATCCACATTCAGAAGAGGATGATCTAGTCTGCCCCGGCCTTCTGATTCCACTCCTTCTGGAATCCTCAGGCAAAATTTCGAGAGAGGAATATTTTATACACACACACAAATACATACATGGAAAGTACATGGACATATGTATTGTAAAAAATACATACATGCAAAACTCATGGAAATGGTATTATAAAAAAACTGCATATAACTCAGTTTTTTCAACAAAATAAATTTATACTTTAACTCCATTTTTCCATTAACTTTCTGAAGTCCCTGTGTATGTGTGTAAGATTCCTGAATCTCTAGTCCTTTCCGTTCCTGGGTCCTAAGTTTTCTCCCAAGGCCTTTTTCTGGTCAAACACTCACTGAACCTCAAGGATTTCAAATATTATTCCTGTATAAAACTCCATCATTGAGGTTCTTCAAGGCTCCTGAGAACTAGTAATTTCAGGGTAAAAGAGAAATGAAGATTTCCTACTGATAATTCAGCCTCCAGGCCACAAGATTCAGTGGCTTGAGAGGCAAGAGGCAGGTCATCAGAAGAAGATTCCTCATGGCTCCTGATAACTAGTGATTTCTATGTAAAAGAGAAATGAAGATTTCCTACTGATAATACAGCCTCCAGCCCACAAACTTGAGTGTGATCACAGCAGAACGGCAAAGAGATTCCAGATCACCTATTTCTGCTTGCTTCTGAATGTTCACATTCAACTTCAAGAATTAGGAAGAAATCCGCCATCCATCAGATGACTAGAGATCACCACAGGACCACAAGAAATATGGGGAAGCAAGAAAATACCTCTCCTCCAAGGAAAAAAGAATAACTCCTCTTCATCCACAGACAGTTCAATGGAAATCATGGAAATGTCTGATGAAGAATTTAGAACATTCATAATGGCGAAGCTAACAGAGATGGAAGAGAAGCGAGACAATGAACTGCAGAAGAAAAAGGAGAAAGGAGATGATAAGTTCCAGGAGGTGAGGAAAAAGTACAAAACATTTAAGGGACACAAAGATGGAAAATTATTTGCTGATGACAATGTGTTTGGCAACATTTTTGACAAGACTAATATACAGTTTATTCATGCTGGGAGAATGCATTTTGTATGCTATAAAGATGTACAGTGATTGAATGTAAGAAAAAAACAAGAAGAAGAAAAGAGGGAAAAAAACAAATTATGTAAGTATCTAGGGGAAAATAAACTCCATTATTATATCTCCCACAGTCTTCCAAAATAATATTTTTCTAGTATCACCTGGGGCTTCTCAGAGACCCAGATAGACATATAGGAACCACTTCCAAGCATTAAGATTCTCTATACATATATATTTTAAGTACCAAATAGGTTATTTAACTATTTATATTGAGTATCTCTTCAACATTTACATGAAACAAAATTACACTTCTAACTTCAAAAAAAAAAAAAGACAGCACATTAATTTGTTTCAATCTACCCACAAAGTGTTAATGATTAATGTGTATTTTCAACTGATGCAAGCATTCGGTAATCTTTGTTGCTAAATAACATTGTAGGATTTTTTATATAATAGAGATAATTTTGCCAATCAAGGAATCTTTGTAGCTAAATAACATTGCAGGATTTTTTTTATATATAATAGAGACAATTTTCCCAATCAAAGGTTTGGCTGATAACCATGAGTCACTCATCATCTATAGCCTGATTCAAATTTAAATTCCCACTGCAGATGGCAATGTTCTACAACATAATTGTGCTAGTCACAAGATAATTGCCAGGTTGATAAAAAATAATTCACAGTGCAGTACAAGTAGTAAGTTTGGAAATGAAACAGAAGTCTAAACTTATATGAATATCTTCTTTTTGTTTTGTCATCATACATTGTATAGAAACTCCTTTGGTGATAATTTCAGAAATATAAAGTTAAAGCCCTCTGTGAATAGGATGCCCATGTCTAATGACCTTTTTCCTTGTTCCCTACATCCATACATTTGGGGAATTTTTTAAAATTTTGCTTAACTTTATTAATTTATTTACTTATTTTTTTAAATTTGACCAGAGAGGGACAGAGTGAGAGAGCAAGAGAGAGTGAATGAGAGTGAGAAAGCAAGCCACCAGTCCAGGACTCGAACCGCAGTCGGCCATGTGAGAATCCAGTGCCCTTAACCACCATGCTACCTGCTGGCTCCCAGCTTTTGGGGAATTTTTTAATCCTTCTCTTTCCTTCTTTCCTTCCTTCCCTCCTTCCTTCCTTCCTAATGAAGGAAGACAGGCACCTTTTACATGGGCTTACCATGCCATAATCCTCCCTGAAGGCACCCAGCCAACCAGCATCACTGGCATGCATTGGTGCATCTGCCATGTTCAGGTCAACTTGGGGCCTATACCCAGGCCTCCCATCAGTATCACACAGTGACACCCTACTTCTTGTGTCACCATGGCTGGATCATGGGGGATTATTTATCTAACAGTGGACTCTCACAGGTAAAATCCTTCAAACAAATCTTGATAGGAGGGGGATTTTAGACCTTAAAATGGGGAGATAATGTTTTGGAGACTTAGTGCTCTTCAAATGACATTATGACGTGGTTACTTACTCTTGAGATGCATTATAGTTTTTGTTCAAGTGACCCAAACTGAACTGGCCTCGGAAGTCACAGCATCATTCCAACAACATCCTACAGTCACAAGTGAGCCTTTGAAAGTTCAATAGGAGAGAACAGAAACCATACCTGATTATAGGAAGAACTTTAAAAGTTTTAGAGCCATGTTTTAAATTCACTGAACATATAAAAATACAGAAAATAATATAAAAGTCACCAAAGAATGTATTGCTCCAAATTTATGCAGTAATATTCTTGCTAGGTTTGCTTCAGATAATTCGTCAAGAAAAAAGTCATTTTTATTTAATTATTTATTTATTTTTATGATAAGAGTTGATATGTGTGTATGTGCTTGTGTGAGAGAGCACAAGAGAGAAGCACCCTCTGCAGGATCCAAGCATGCCACAGTTCTCATCCTCCAGCCCACCAGGACCCTGGGCACATCCCCACATGTCCAGCATGCTTTCCAGTGGACTGGGCTAGGGACATGAACTACAGTCCACAAATAGCTTCTAGCTCTGCTCCTTTCCTGATTGTGCCACAGAGCCCAAAATGTCTTTTTTTTTTTTTTTTTGGAGAGGTTTTTTGCTACAGGGCACATGCACTCACCAGAAAGACAGAGACAGAGAGACAGAAAACGAGAAATCACCCCCACAGGGGAGATGGCCACGCCGCAATCCCTTCTCCTCCATTCTCCTCTCCGGATCTTGGGCATGCATACATGCAGCCAGCGTGAGTTTCAGCCACCAGGTCCGAGACTTAAGCTGTGGTCGACTACATGGGAGTCCAGCATTATAATAGCCATTATGACATCTACTGGTCCCAAAATGTCATTTTTAAAGGAAGACTCCAGCCTATTGAGTTGCCTATTCCAGCCTACTGCTAATCCAAATTTTTTCTTTATAATAATTAATAAGTAGCATTTTTAGCACTTGCCAGGCACTGTACTTATATGTACATTTCCCTCAACAGCTCTATTAAATGGGTATTACAACCATGCCCAGTAAACAAATGGAAAAGCCTTGAGACATAGAGAGGCAAGTTGCCCAAGGACAAAGAGCTGAAGGTTCTATTCAACCACATAAATATTTATTCAGTAGCTACTATATGGTCCCTTGCCTTATTCATAGAAATTATTATCTAGTAGGAGTAAGGTCATAGCAATAGATTGTGGGAAATGTTATAAATGAAATAAATAAATGGATTCCTTAGGGAAGTCAGAAGAGAAGAGAATAATCAGTATTTGAACTCAGGCAGCCTAATTCTAGAATCTACATGCTTAACCCTGTACTATATAGATTCATAGTCTTATTTTGGTAATTATTTGACACCTAATGAAGTTAGGCATGTAGCATCCTTCACAGTAACTACTAGACTGCGTGTCTTTCCTCTTGCCTCCATTGAGCTTACTTTTGCCAGCATTCATTGCTTGTTTATAGGCTTTGCTTCTTGTGTAGGATTTTTCTTGATAGGACTTTCTTGGCAGTAAGCAGTATTGTCACACTGAGGTTCTATCAAGCAGACATGTTTAGATTATCTTTAATAAAATAAAGTGGCCTCCTCCCACCATTAACACTGTCAAGCATACATTTAAACCTCAAAATTTCTAAAGTTTTGATTCATCCATCCTGTATTATAAAGGCGTAAGTCTGCTTTTATCACTCAGTGAAATAATCATTGAATGATTTTCTTGGAAACTCTAAAAGCTTGGAGGGAAAATTAAGTAGTTTGGGCCCTTAGGGGATATAATTAGATCTTCCAGGTCTATTTGGCTGGGTTAGGTTGCCTGAGTTCTTAGGGAAATAAGCGTTGATGTTTCACCCATGTTGACCTCAATCAGGTGACTCACATTTGTGAGATTATCTATTATTTCCCCATCTTAGGTTTCACTTCTGTTATAATCAGTTTGTGTCACTCTCTTGCAATTTAATTTTATGCCATTGATAAGTGGTACGTCTCAATTAAAAAAAATCAGACTTTGTGTCTTTAGAAATAATGACACAGAAAATGAGTGTGTGCCCCTATGTGACAAGCAAATGATTAGAACAAAATCCACCCATAAGACTCTGTCTTTCTTTATCTCAGTTCTGCACCTGCTCTATAACTAGTTTCCTGAGGGTTTAATGGGAGATAAGGGAAAGATCTTGACTCCTCTTTCCAGATTGACAGGGCTAATTGTTTTCTTTAAATAGTTTTTGGGAATGATTTAGATATAATTTATCCTTTTAAAGTATACAATTCTGGGGCCAGTCCTGTGTCCTAGTGATTAAGGGAGCCATATCCCACATGGCCAACCATGCAGTTCAAATCCTGGACCTGATTGAGAAATATGGCGGACGTTTGTGCATAAGTGCCTCAAATCCCAACAGAATAAAGAAATGGAGGAGAAGAGATTGCAAAGTAACCATGCACTATTGTGTGTGGAGGAGTGCTTTCACCCTCTCTTTCTCTGTTTCTCTTGGGACAGGGAGTCCTCTGGTAATTTTTTTTAAAGTATACAATTCTGTGGTTTAGAGTATATTCACAGAGTTGTGAAACCATCACTGTTATCTAATTCAAGAACACTTTTATCACCCTCAAAGAAATTCCCATATTAATTAGCAATCACATTCTATTCCAACTCACTGGCAACCACTAATCTACCTTCTATTTCTATGGATTTGACAACTCTGGACATTTCATAAAAATGGACCAGGCCTATTTCGGTCCCATTTGCCCTTCTCTGATTATCTGCAAATTCAGGCTCTTAGGTTGCTAAAATAACCCAGTAGGGCAGACTGGATCTATTTAAAACAGGTTTTCTCCTCTCTTTCCCACTGTTCCATCTTGGCTTTTCACATTCTCTCCCCCTCCTTATCTAAATCTACTCTCAATTTTCAAACAATTTAAGAGAATTTATTGGATATTAGATACAAATAACCAATAATATATAAATTAAGCACTTATTATGAGACAATAAGAACTGTTCTAATAGCTTTACCTGCATTAACTTGTTTAAAAGATTATTTATTTATTTATTTATTTTAATTTGACCAGAGAGAAAGTGAGAAAGCAAGCTACCGGGTCCAGGACTTGAATAGTGGTTGGTTGGCCTTGTGGAAGCCCAGAGCCTTAACCTGGGTTATACCACCTGCGGGGCCCTTGCTTGCATAAACTCTTGGTACAGAAACAGAATGAGATAGGTATTATCATCATCACTATTATTACATGGATAATTAAACTGAAGTGTACAAAGGAAAAGGGACTTGCACAGCAAAGCTGGGATATGTGTTGTGTTCCATACCAAGGGGCCAAAGTGGGAGTGGCAGGGAGAGTGATAAGAGACATGACGTGGTTCTTACAAATCACATACACATGCAGCATTGGAACATTGATTTGAAATAGGGGTTCTCAAGCATTAGCATGTCTCAGAATCACCTGGAACCTTGTTAAAATATAAATTTCCAATCCTTACTTCCAGGGTTTCTGATTTGGTAGGTCTTGGGCAAGACTGGAGGGACTATATTTCTAATCTGGCTCCAGCTGCTAGACTGATGACCTCACTGAGAACCACCAGTCTTAGAGCATAACTGTCATTGGAGAGAACATTTGGAAACTTGGCAGCAAGAAGTACTGTCATGCATATTTAGATAAAGTGTAAGCTTTGATGTGATTTCTGCATTGCAGGATGAATTAGTTACCTGAGGGAGTGAGGAAAGGGATAACATTGCACTGATAAAATTAAGTATGTCCCTGCTTAAAACTTTCCTGTGCTGGGACCAGCAGTTAGCGTAATGGCTATGTTGCTGGACTCCCATGTAGTCGACCGCGGTTCACGTCCTGGACCCAGTGGCTTAAAACTCACGCCGGGCGCGCGTGCATGCGTGCCCAAGATCCTGAGTAGAGAACGGAGGAGAAGGGATTGCAGCGTGGCCATTCCCCTTGGGGGGTGATTTCTTGCTTTCTGTCTCTCTGTCTTTCTCTGTCTGTCTGGCGAGCACACGCGCCCTGTAGCAAAAACCTCTTAAAAACAAAAACAAAAACAAAACTTTCCTGTGCTTTCCTGCCTCCTGCTCCTGGAACATAAAACACAAGGTGACAGTTGCCCCCTCCCCACTCCCTGAAAAACCCTTCACAGTGTGACTCCAGCCTCCAAATCCTAAACCTCCACTTTACAGTCCAGCAATTCCAAGTGAGTTCTCAGTCTTCTGGCCAGTACATGCCCCGGCCTCCTGCTGTTTCTTCTGCCTGAAATGTCCCCATGCATGTCCCCAACTCAAATATTTCTGGTTCCAGAGCCAGACTACCTGAATTTCAATCCAGGATCTGCCAATTGTTAGCCATGTGATCTTGGACAAGTTAGTAAAGTTCATTGTGCCTCAGTGTCCTCATCTATAAAATGGGGATAATAATTATCCCCTTCTCATAGGATTGTTGTAAGGATTAAATAAGGTAATACTTATAAAACACACAGCACAGAGTGTAGTACATGATATATATTCAAAAATTAAGGGAACCAGCGGTTAGTGTAATGGCTATGTTGCTGGACTCCCATGTAGTCAACTGAGGTTTGCGTCCCAGATCCGGTGGCTTAAAACTCACGCCTGGCACGTGTGCGTGCGAGCACAAGATCTTGAGAGGAGAATGGAGGAGAAGGGGTTGCAGCGTGACCATCCCCCGTGGGGGGTGATTTCTTGCTTTCTGTCTCTATGTCTCTCTCTGTCTATCTGGCGAGTGCATGCACCCTATAGCGAAAAACCTCTCAAAAAAAATTAAGTATTTTCACTATTATTACTATTCATTTTTACTAAACCCAAACATTATCCCTACCAGCAAGTCTTCTTGTCACTCTCAGTCCCATGCCCACAAGCATTATTCATGATTCCACTCTCCTGTCATTTCTCTGTACCTCATGCATGCTCCTATTCAAATTTCAGCTTTGTCGCTTATCAGTTGTGTGATTATGAGCAAGTTATTTAACCTCTCTGAAACTGGATTTCCTTGTCTGTAAACTGAAGAGTATAATAGCATAATACCCATCTCATAGGGTTATTGCTGATATCAAACAGGCAACATGTGAAGAGGCTCTGTACACTGAGTATAATATGCTCAGTATATACTGGAGGCTCAATAAATTATTGCCACCACTTCTTACACCAAAGGGTTATAAAAAATGAAAAGATCATTCCTTGTCAAGATAAGGTGATGATTCTCTTCTCTCAAGAAGTCATTGGGAAGAACAGATGGTTTCATCTATTGGCTCTTGTTTGTAACATTATTATTGCATTTCTTAACTTGACCTCTACCTACCATCACATCTCATACTGTGTTGTCTTATTGTACTCAACATCTTACTACCTAGTTCCCCAGCACATACCACACCTTTGTAAGATAATCTGCTCAATCTATTTCCTCTACCTGAAACACACTTTCCCAACTTTCTTCCGTGGTTAATGTCTGCCCATTCTTTAAGATTCAGCCTTCCCTGTCTTCTGTTCCAGAATACTTCCTAAACCCCTGGATTGAGATGGGAGTCTTATCCTGAGTTTATCCTATCCCAGTGGCATCCCAGTGCTTATGATATTATATAATTTATGCATTGATCTCCCTAACTAGACTGTGGCTTTTTAAAAAAGTTTTAATTCTTGAGAAAGAGAGAAATAAGCACCCTCAACAGGTTCTTTTCACACAGGGATTCCCCCCAGCCTTCCAGCCAACCAGCATCAAGATTGCTCATATGCATACCTGATAGTTTCTAGTATACTCAGGATCCCAGTCACAGTCTTCCACATAGCTAAAGAATTGTAGAATTGTGCTCTAATGCCTGCACCATTGTGGCAAGACCTAGACAGTGCTTTTCTGTTCTTTCTCTCTCTCTCTCTTTCTCTCTCTCCCTCTCTTTATTTCTTTCTTTTGCCTTCTTTCTTTCTCTTTCTTTCTCTCTCTCTCTTCTTTCTTTCTTTTTAATTGTTTTAGAGATTTTTGTCCTAGGTGCATGTGCTTGCTGGAGAGAGACAGACAGAGACAGTGAGAGGGAAAGTGAAAAATAACTCCCTGTGGGGATGACTACGCTGCAATCTCTTCTCTTCGATTCTCCTTCCAGAGTCTTGGGCATGTATGCACATGTATCCAGCGTGGTTTTCAAGCCACCAGGTCCAGAACTTGAACCACAGACAGCCATGTGGGAGTCCAGCCATATAACCACTATGCTGTCTGCTGGCCCCATCCATGCCTTTCTTTCTTTTTCTTTTTTTTGGGGGGGGGGAGAGGTTTTTGCTACAGGGCACGTGCACTCGCCAGACAGACAAAAAGCAAGAAATCACCCCCAAGGGGGATGGTCACACCGCAATCCCTTTTCCTCCATTCTCTTCTCAGGATCTTGGGCACGCACACACACGCACCTGGCGTGAGTTTTAAGCCACCGGGTCCAGGACTTGAACTGTTGTCAACTACATGGGAGTTCAGTGACATAGCCATTATGCTAACTGCTGGTTCCATAACTGTGCCTTTCTTAGAACGTCTGTTAGCCTTCATCTCTGTACCCTCAGTACCTAACTCAGTATTTGGGATACAGAATGGGCTCTCAGAATACTTAAAGTAATCTGAGGAGAACCAGCTGTATTGGAACAGATTTAAGGTTATCAAAATGTCAACAAGGTGCCAAAGACAAGTTCCCTTTTCTGAAGTTGCAGCATGAAAAAACATCTGGGCATTTTCCTGGTAGCAGGAAAGATGTTAAATTTGACCTATGACTCATGAAAAAATGGCATTAAACAAAACTAATTTTCTATGCTATTATAAACTTAGGTGACACTGCCGTCTAGTGATGTACTTCAGAGATGCTTGAGAACAAGACCTGTAGTTCTCTGTGAAAACATAGAGAAAACTACTGAGGTTGTATTTACACAGAGAAAGATCAATGGCCAATTTCTCTAAAGAAGGTAATATGTGATGTGCATTTTCACCTGAGACATTTTGTTAATTGAAGCTAATAAAGGTTTGGGCATCACATTTGTTAGTCACCGAGTGTTATTAATGTGACTACTTGCTGATGGGGCAGATGTTTTCCAGGGCAGCCCAGATGGAACCTTTTTGTTCCCATTATAAACCTTCATATAAGACAGTGTACTTAATTTTTTCAAATGGAAAATATGGTTGGCACAGATCTTCATTGGGGCATTATACACTCTAATTGGAAATAAGACACAATTTAAAAATAAGACTCCATTAAATTCAACTGATGTCACTGGCTGGCTCTGTGTGTGTGTGTGTTAAACATACTTAAATGTATGCAAGGATATTTTCAGTCATACTAGGGCTACCCATACTTTTTCCAGAAATCCCTAAAGGATTTTGGAATACACTTCCCTTCAAATTATTGTGAGCAGCTCTAAAACCAATAAGAAATGTTACAGATCTATCATACTGCCAGCAACTGAATGTGCAGTGAATTTGGAGTTGAACAAATTTGAATTTGGATCACTGCTCTATCACTTACTGGCTATGTAACCTCAGGGAATATACCTAACCTCTCTGTGTCTTCTAATCTGAAAATAAGAGTGAAAATAATATCCATCTCATTCAGATTTTATGATAATTAAGTGAGATATTCATATAAAGCACTCAAAACAATATAGAGCACTTTAGTAAGTGCTTACAGTTTCAACAGATACTTTCCTACAACTTCAAGTATCCTGAAGTGAAACAGGAAAGCTCATAGACAATAATGTAATGTATCTATTCATGCATAATTTCACATATTTGTGTGTGTGCATGTGTGAGGGGAGGGCTTAAAAAAGTTATTATTATACTATTATATAATATAATATACATTATTATACAAAAATTGTGCATGGACCTAAAAGCTTTTTTTCATGGGGTCAGCAGGTGGTGTAGTTGGGGCACTGGACTCCCACATGGCCAATCACATGCAGTTCAAGTCCCAGACCTGATGGCTTGCTTTCTCACTTTCCCTCTCTCTCTGGTGAGTGCACGTACCCTGTAGCAAATTTTAAAATAATAATTATATTAATACATATATACATACAATTAAATAAATAAATATTGATAAAAAGAGAAAAAACTTATTTGTACAAAACTAATTTTGTACCTTAATTCATTTTTTTCATGAACTTTTTGATGTTCCTTGTATGTATACATACATATGTATATCTATCTATCTATCTATATATATATATATATACACATACATATGTATACACAAGGAGAAAGAGAGAGAGGGAGAAGAGGAAGGAGAGAAAGAGGCCTAACTGTAGTGTACAAGGGAAATAAAAGGAAATTATATGTAGTAGATCCCATATTTCATCTGTAAAGATTCAGGCCACAACACTCTAGAAGACATAAGGAAAGAGGTATAAACTTGCACATACATATAGAAACACCATATGTGCAGGGGCGTTGTATTACTGACTAGAGTACCAGGAGCAGCATGGCTATCAGCAGCAGGATCTTCAAAACTGTCAATTTTTCCTCAATTTATGTGGTAGTTGTATTTCTGAAAATTTCAGCATGTAAAGATCTTCACACTTAAGTGTAAAGCAGATTTATGTTCTAGGCGCAGATTATTATTATGTTTCTTATTTTTTGTTAGAGAGCAGAGAGGGTGCTCAACAGAGAAAGATAGAGAGAGAAGAGGAAGCATCCCATATGGAGAATGATCACATCACAATCTGGGTGGCAAGGAGCAAGACACTAATTCAGAATGGGTGGGAGCCAACAAAATCCAATGTGGGACAGGAAACCAGAATTTAAAAGGGTAGCTCATCAGAGGCAGCACATGGCAAAGATGTCCAGAGCATAGTGACAGGCTCACAGATCGTGCAGCCAGACTTCCTGAGTCTGAATTCTGACTCTGCCCCTTACCAGCTCTTTGACCTTGGGCAAGTTACTTTACTTATCTGTGCTTCAGTTTCCTCATCTTTAAATGGAAATTAAGAATACTACCTATGTCAGAGTTAATGTAAGGGATAAATAATTTATTACATGTAAAGAGCTTAGAATGGTGTTTGATATATATTAAGCATGAAAAGTACTTGTTAAGAGTATGGGTTTAGAATATTATTTTATTTTATTTTATTTTAAACAATCACTGTATATCATTACAGCTTGTAAAATGAATTTTCCCAGCATGAATACACTGCATATTAGTCCAGTTAAAGGTATTGTCATACACATTATCATCAACAGATAATATCCAATTTTCTTTTCCCTTAAATGTTTTGCTTCTTTATTTTTCCCCTTCCTTGCCACCCTCTCTCTCTCTCTCTCTCTCAAAAAAAAAAAGTTTTATTTCATTTTTCAGAGTTGGGACTTGGACTGCAGTTGGCCTATTGGCTCTAGCTCCCTCAACCATTAGGCCACAGAGCTGGCTCTCTATTTCTTTTTTTTTTCCCCCGCAAAGACTACAGGGTTCCTGCTAGGGTGATGGAGGGACTATGAAATTCATGCAGGAATGGTTGTAGGGGTACATACTAGCAAAATTCTGAGATGTGGAAGCTGCAATGCCTAGAAGATAGTCAGAATTTGACTTTATCACAGGGACCACGGACAGGCTCAATCTGAGAGGTAGGATTCCTGGGTGACATCACATCTTGCCAGGATATTTGCATAATGCCATATGTAGATTTTTATATGTATTTCAAAGGTTATTGGTTTTCCAAATCACAGGATGGGTTACCTCCATGCTGGGGCTGGCTTAAGCCATGTGAAATGGCTGGACCAGGGTTCACAAAGCTGCCCAAATCTCCTAGTCTACCAGGAGTCTAGCAATAGTTACCAGATGTCCTGGGTTTTGCCAGTGTCCAGCACACTGTGACTCAGTGGGTATGGGGCCCAGGGCCCTGTCGAGGTCCAGTGCAGGATCTGGCCTGGACCTTTACCAGCAGGTAGTGCTAGGCTTCCTGCTAGGCAGACTGACTAAATGTGCTCTTAGAACTCCAGGAAATCAGGGTCACAGGAAAAATTTAATTTCAAAGATTTTATACAAAATTTTGCAATACAGAATTCTAGAAATAGGATTGGAGTTTCAGGAAAATAATTCACAGTTAAGTTTTGTTTCATTTTGAATTACACATGAAGCGGGACACCAGAATATTTTTGATGCTTTAAGGCTCTGAAAGTCCTCACTGGACCTTGATAATAAATCCTGCAAATTCCCAATAGCAATCTTCTAAAATTCTTTAGCAAACTCCTCCTGGCCACAAGCTCAGACAATTGCGCCATCTGGTGGTACAAATTGTGCCGTGGGAAATGAGGTTTTCATCTGCAGCAGAGAAATTCCAGCGTGTTTTCTGCGATAGAGGGAGGGTGGACTCCTACAGCAATGATGAGGAGATGCAGCCTGGCCTTGTGGTGTGATAGCCTCTCACCTAAAGGCTGTTCTGTTCTTCTTGGAGTTTTAACAACCAAGACTTGTTTCTTTCCACCACCACTCCCCCACAGTCCCATCCTCACTAAGTCTTCCTAACATGAACCCTCAGCACAGATACACAGATACACCCATCCCATTTCTTAGGTCAGAGCTAGATAGGATTCGTAAGAACTGGAGTTCTAGACTTTTAGGTGTCACGGAGAACTTTGGCCCATTGTGCTGATGGAATCTCTTCTTAGAATCATGTTTTAAAATGTCTAAAACAAAGCACATAGAAAATTTAAAAAAGAAATCTAATACACTGAAATACAATTATAAAAATGTTAACAGTTTATTTAATATAGTAATATATGTGCTTCTTTTTATTATTGCCAGAGAACACATGCATTTGCCAGAGAGTGACAGAGAGAGAGTGAGAGAAAGCATCCCCAAAGGGGTGTGCTCATACTGTGATTCTTTTTAATTCATTTCTCCATCCCATCAGGATTTGGGGCATGTGTGCCTACGTGCCTGGTGTGCCTTTCAAGACCCCAGGATTAAGACTTGAACCATGATGGGCCATGTGGCAACTCTCTATGCACAAGGCTTAAGTGTTGTGCTACAGGACCAGTGCTATAATATGTGTTGCTCTTTCACACATTAAATAATGAGATCTAATTTCATGTTTCTATTACTGCAATTTTAAAGTGGTAATGAGCATAGATAGTATTTGAAGATGTAATATAGCTATTGCAATGTGATTCACAATAATCTGTGACTTCCACTAATGCCCTAGTCACAGGTACTGCTAACGTGGGCTGTTGCTTATATTCATAATTACAGGAAAGGCTATACTGAATGAGAAGAAACTGAAGTTAGAGGTTAGCAAAGACAAAGCATGTTTTCTGGGTCCAAGTTCTCAGATACCTTCTATGAAGAAGCCCCTCCTGTTGAAGGAGTTTACAAAGCCCCTTCCTTGTTGTGTATTTGAGCCGGGCCGGGGGTGGCGGTGTGTGCCAATTGCAGCTGTGGCTACTCTTTTAGTAGTCTTAAGAGAGGGTAATCAGAAATTCGACAGAACTCCCTGAAAGGGAACTGACCAACTGCTAGAGCAGCATGCATCCCTCCCTCACCCCCCACCCCCCAGCACATACCCTGTTTCACTTCCCTGCAATCTGGCTCATGCAGAAAGACTGCTGCAGCTTTAAATTGCATTTTTCTGGAATCATTTCCTCTTCTCTCCAGAAGGTGGCATAGAGGAAGAGCTGGAGAATCCCCTTAGAGTTGCACCTTGAGGCTATCACCACCAACAGAGGAGCAGCTCTGACTACTGTTACAATGAGCACTTCCCAATAAAAAACTGCATTTTTCTTCCCCCATACAGCAAGTGATGATCCTGAGAAGCATGAATTGGAGGCAACCTGTTTGATTCTCCAATACATGGGATTGGCTGACTCAGGAAAATTGAAAGCAGCTGCAGCTGACAGCTGGTCCTGCAGGGCTAGAGACAGAGGGAGCATTCCTACCCAGAGAAAAGTTGGACCATAAAAACTGAAGGACTGGCCAAGTCAGATTCCACTGGAGAAAAATAAAGATGGGATAATAGAGAGAGTCTCAAATTTAAGTGTAATGTCCAGAGATTGCTTGAAAAGCCAATTCAGGGACTGAAAACCCAGAAAGCCATAGGAACAGAGTAGTTTGTAGGGTAATTATCATGACGAGAGATGGGTCATCATAGATAGCCATTGAGGATCAGTAAGGTAGATCCAGTGTGGCCAGGGAGAGCTTATCCTAGAGGTTCAGGGTAAGGGAGTCTGGGGATATATAAAAGCATCAAGGAGGTGTCAGTTTCTGTGATGGGGTATTCTGGGCAGGATGCTCCAGGAGCAGTTATGTGTAAATTTAGCAGCTGTGAGCTTGAAAGTCTTCAGACACTTATTTATGTGCTCTTTCTGCTTAAAGGGGTCACATGACATTGTGGGGAAGCATAAAGACACTGAAGTCATACTGCCAAGTTTTCTCCCAGCTCTTTTTTGTTACCAGCTATGAGGTCTTGGTCAAATTACTTTAATTCTCTGTGCTTCTGTTTCCTTATCTTTAAAATGGGAATAAAAATAATACCCAACTCAACAGATTCTTGTAAGAGTTAAAAACAAGCGAGACCAGCAGTTAGCATAATGGCTATGTCGCTAGACTCCCACGTAGTCGACCGTGGG
>NW_006204851.1:1146622-1149003 GCF_000334495.1 Tupaia belangeri chinensis
GCAATTGCAGCTTTGGCTACTCTTTTAGTAGTCTTAAGAGAGGGTAATCA
This sequence comes from Tupaia belangeri chinensis, assembly GCF_000334495.1. Classification (NCBI taxonomy): domain Eukaryota; kingdom Metazoa; phylum Chordata; class Mammalia; order Scandentia; family Tupaiidae; genus Tupaia; species Tupaia belangeri. The sequence goes on from NW_006204851.1 coordinate 1,146,673, forward strand.
GAAATTCGACAGAACTCCCTGAAAGGGAACTGACCAACTGCTAGAGCAGCATGCATCCCTCCCTCACCCCCCACCCCCCAGCACATACCCTGTTTCACTTCCCTGCAATCTGGCTCATGCAGAAAGACTGCTGCAGCTTTAAATTGCATTTTTCTGGAATCATTTCCTCTTCTCTCCAGAAGGTGGCATAGAGGAAGAGCTGGAGAATCCCCTTAGAGTTGCACCTTGAGGCTATCACCACCAACAGAGGAGCAGCTCTGACTACTGTTACAATGAGCACTTCCCAATAAAAAACTGCATTTTTCTTCCCCCATACAGCAAGTGATGATCCTGAGAAGCATGAATTGGAGGCAACCTGTTTGATTCTCCAATACATGGGATTGGCTGACTCAGGAAAATTGAAAGCAGCTGCAGCTGACATTTGGTCCTGCAGGGCTAGAGACAGAGGGAGCATTCCTACCCAGAGAAAAGTTGGACCATAAAAACTGAAGGACTGGCCAAGTCAGATTCCACTGGAGAAAAATAAAGATGGGATAATAGAGAGAGTCTCAAATTTAAGTGTAATGTCCAGAGATTGCTTGAAAAGCCAATTCAGGGACTGAAAACCCAGAAAGCCATAGGAACAGAGTAGTTTGTAGGGTAATTATCATGACGAGAGATGGGTCATCATAGATAGCCATTGAGGATCAGTAAGGTAGATCCAGTGTGGCCAGGGAGAGCTTATCCTAGAGGTTCAGGGTAAGGGAGTCTGGGGATATATAAAAGCATCAAGGAGGTGTCAGTTTCTGTGATGGGGTATTCTGGGCAGGATGCTCCAGGAGCAGTTATGTGTAAATTTAGCAGCTGTGAGCTTGAAAGTCTTCAGACACTTATTTATGTGCTCTTTCTGCTTAAAGGGGTCACATGACATTGTGGGGAAGCATAAAGACACTGAAGTCATACTGCCAAGTTTTCTCCCAGCTCTTTTTTGTTACCAGCTATGAGGTCTTGGTCAAATTACTTTAATTCTCTGTGCTTCTGTTTCCTTATCTTTAAAATGGGAATAAAAATAATACCCAACTCAACAGATTCTTGTAAGAGTTAAAAACAAGCGAGACCAGCAGTTAGCATAATGGCTATGTCGCTAGACTCCCACGTAGTCGACCGTGGGTCAGGTTCCGGACCCGGTGGCTTAAACTCTTGCCGGGTGCGTGTGCGTGCATGCCCAAGATCCTGAGAGGAGAATGAAGGAGAAGGGATTGTGGTGTGGCCATCCCCCCTGGGGGGTGATTTCTCGCTTTCTGTCTTTCTGTCTCTCTCTGTCTGTCGGGCAAGTGCACGTGCCTTATAGCAAAAACCTCTCAAAAAAAAAAAAAAGAAAGAAAGAAAAAAGAGTTAAAAACAGGCAATGCAGGTAAAGTGCTTAGGACACTGCCTGGTATGCAGGGGTAAATTTAATATATATTAGTTTTTATTGTTCTATGCTTCCAAGAAGCAGTAAAGCTGAGTGGTTAAAGGTGTAGACTCTAGACTCAGAATTAGTTGGGTTCTAGTTCCATCATGCATCTCTGTGTGACTGTGGGCAAGTTACTTAACCACTCTGAGTCTCACTTTCTTACGTATAAAGTGAAGATAATAATACTACCTGACTTCACCTGGTTATTGTAAGGATTAAATGAGAAAATATGTGTAAAGTGACTAGTACATACATAGGGTACACCCACAGTTAACTCGAGTCCAGCTACCTTAATCACCACACCACTCGCTCTAATTATTGATCTGTAGACAGCAAGCAGATTTAAAACATATTCACGAAAGTCGGTTGGAGTAGCTGTCAAAGAAAAAAATTGGAGGGGTATGCAAAATATTATTTTTTAATTGCCAGAGGGCAAATGTGCTCAACAGGGAGAGAGACAAAAAGAGAGTGAGGAAGAAGGAGAAAGCCCCCTGTAATGGGTTGCAATCCCTTTCCTCCATTTCTCCATCTTGCTGGGATTGGGGCATTCATGCATACACTCCCAGCATGTTTTTCAAGCCACTGAGGATAGGATTCAAACCACAATTGGTCATGTAGGATCTGACTCTCGTACCCATTAGGCCACATGGCCAGTCCAAAAAGATAATGTTAATAGTGGTTTTCTTTACAAGATGGGAGGGGGCGTGGTGGCACCCACCGTATGGCAAAAACCTATGGAGGCTGGAGGATTGCGGCATCGAGTCCATCTCTTTCTCTCTCTCTGTCTGTCTCTCTCAACGTGCACGATTTGGGACCAGCAGTTAGCGTAATGGCTATGTCGCTGGACTCCCATGTAGTCGACCATGGTTCGCGTCCCGGACCCGGGGGCTTAAAAC
>NW_006204851.1:1149101-1180066 GCF_000334495.1 Tupaia belangeri chinensis
GCCTCTCTCCGTCGCTCTGGGGAGTCCACATGCCCTATAGCAAAAATATCTCAAAAAAAAAAAAAAAAAGAAATAGCTACCAATCTTCCTCCCCAAACATGGTTGCTAGGTGGTGGGAATTTACTGGTCTGACCAATCAGGGGACTGACATTGTTTACTTGGCTATTGTTTTATCCAGCTCACTGCCTTTGTAACAACCTCTATTCAAGTGCACACATACAGTCAGATGCCAAAGCCTCTCTAGGTTTCAGAGTGTAGTGGAAGATGTAAAGGGGGATAATAGTAGTGCTCAGTTAATGGAATTATGCTAATTATTACACAAGAAAGTGTATATATTATAGAGTGCTAGAGAAGTTCCTAGCTGTCATTATTAAATTAGGTGAAAGATTCCCTTTCTGGCATGGGTGTAAGCTATTATTATCTCTCAGGTCTTTTCCTGTCTTTTGGATTCAGTGTCCACATCCATCATGCCATGAGGGGGAGGTTAGGTATATGATCTCTAAGATTATTTCCAACCTTTCTTCTTTAGAATCCTCTATGAGGAGGTGTCCAATGGACAACTTAAAGTTGGCCCCAGGGAAGTTGTCCAGGTCACTGCAAGACAACAGATGCTTCCAAGCAGAGTCATGAAGCACAAGCAGGAGTCTGCCTACATATATTGCTATAAGAGTGGTTCTGGCCAAAGATACCAAAAGTTGACCTCCTTTTCAAGACTTGCTTGGGCCTTATAGCTACTTAACTGCCCTCTCCATCCTCCTCCACTGCTCCTATCCACATAATGGTCCTCAAAAACATTATTCTGAAAGGTCTTTTCTATGTGAGCTCTCACTAGCAGATGTGGACAGTCTTTATCCCTTTTACATCACCCAGCTATGCCTTACAAAGGGCAGATAAGTGCTATTTCATCAGTCTAGCTAGCTGAGAACAAGAAAAATAATGGCTTTCAAACTTTATTGTGCATTAGAACCATTTGGGAGCCTGTTAAACACATGGATTCTCAAGTGTCACTCCAGAATGTACTCATACAGCATGGGGCTTGGGTATCTATACCAGGAATCATAAAATGTGATAAGTCCATAGAACACCTGCAGAGTGCTTGGCTAAAGTAGAGATTCCTGATCTGGGCCCCAAACTTAATGAATCAAATTCTTGCACTTAGGGATGATTATGTGATTGTACCAGAGCAGTAGTTCTTTTTTTCTTTTTTGAGGAGAGGTTTTTGCTATAGGGCGAGTGCACTCACCAGAAAGACAGAGAGAGACAGAGAGACAGAAAGTGCGAAATCATCCCCTAGGGGGAATGGCCACGCTGCAATCCCTTTTCCTCCATTCTCCTCTCGGAATCTTGGGCATGCACACACGTGCCTAGTATGAGTTTAAGCCACCGGGTCTGGGACTCGAGCCACAGTCGACTACATGGGAATTCAGCGACATATTATGCCATCTACTGGTCCCAGAGCAGTGGTTCTTGAAGAGTGTTTCCCCAGCTCTCCAGCAACATCAGCATCATCTGGGAACTTGTTACAAATGCAAATTCTTAGGCTCCATCCAAGACCTACTGAATCCTAGGCAGAGACTGACAATTGGTGTTTTTGTAAGACCTTCATGTGATTCTGAGGCAGGCTCAAGTTTGAAAACCACTATGCTATGATATCACCATGTATATATTTTGTCCCTCAAATGCCACATTATAATGGTTCTGAGCCCCTGCTGGTTGGTGCTACTTTATTGTGAGTTCACCTTACTCAGTGAGGTTTACGCCAAAAATCAGACATGCATTCACAAATATGTGTATCGGTTATGCTTGCTATTGAGCATTTTTAAATTAATTAAGATTGTTAGTGAATCAATAAAATGTGAAGAAAAGGCATGGAAAACAACTGTACATACCAGAGACAGTGTGGGAGAAGAGGGAGAGTTGGTAGAGGGTGAGAGGCAGGGAATTAAGGGGGGAAAAAAGAAAGCAAAATATATAAGAAACAGGAAATAGAAAATTATGTGTTGATGATAACATGTATGGAAATATCCTTGACCGAGCCAATATACACTGTCTACTGGATGGAAAGTCTCGTTTTGTATACTGTATTGATGTACAGTGAAGGACTGTAAATAAATTCATTAATTAATTAATTTGCATTAATTACTTGAGCATCGTCACAGCATACAAAATATGATTTCCCGGCCTTCAGCCGCCATGGTGCAAAATGTGCCATACCCTTTGTACCAGCTGGTTGTCCCAACTCCTCCTGTTCCTAACCAACTTCTTTATTCAGCTGGTGCGGCCTGGCATGGCCCAGTGTGAAGATACCATGTAGTTCCAGATTCCCATTTAGTAAGCCTAAAAGGATTCCAGAATGACCAGGGTGGACCTCAGGAATTATCATGAGTGCATTTACAATGTGCCCGTGGTTGCTGTGCAGAGACGGGTGCAGCATGGCTCCAACAGGAAGAGGGGTTATAGAAATGTCAGGAAAAATAAACCACAGTACAAGGTCACCTACATGCAGCTGGCCATGGACAGACCTTCACATTCCCAGATCTGTTTCCCAAGAAAGAGCAGAGCCCTGAAGGAGACCCTGCTGACCAAGTCCAGAGCAAATTCATGAAAAGCCAGCAGCAGAAGCAGAGTAGCAACCTCCGACGTGGCGATGTCCCTGACTGGTCTGGCCTGTGATTGGGCATCCAGTGGGGACATAGTCTCAAGGTAGGCACAGCTGCAGAGCTGATCTGATAGATGAAATAAAAGGCCTATATGGAGAAAGAATCAGAAAAAAAGAATGTGATTTCCCATCCAGAATATACTGCATAGTGGCTTAATCATACATGCTATCATCAATAATTTTCCATTTCTAGTTTCATATATATACATATGTATATATATTTTTTACCCCTATTTCTCACCCTCTGCCATTTCCCTCCCTCCTCCCACACTTTCTCTGGTGTCTACAATTGTTTTCCATTCCTTTTTTCCCCCACATTTTATTGACTCACAAAATCTAAATAATCTAACTACTTTCAATAGCAAGTTCAGCTAGCATATACATATCTGTGAATATATGTCTGACTTTAGGCATGAAACTCTGAGTAGAATGAATACACTATAAGCTAGCACCTAGTTGATGCTATATAGCTTACTATGGTCATTAAATAGGTATTTTTAAAATATATTTTTAATTTTAAAGACAGTTTTAGCTTTAATAAATCAAAGAAAGGCTAAGGAACTTTGCTTAAAACTTAATGCCAGGGGACAGGTTAGGATTTTGTTCAAATAGTAGGTATATGAATGAACCTATCGGCAGCTCAAGACAGGACAAAAACCCTTAAAACTGGAAAACAAAGCCTAGAAGAAAATCAGCAATGTTTTAGTCAAAAGTCATAAAATTCTATTTCACCAGTTCAGATTCACGTACTTAATCTATCTTCTGTTGTGGTCCAATCTTCATGATTAAATTCTGGGATATAATATTCAACTCCAGACATGTCTCTATGATTAAGTGGCCATTTTCTTAGTGTTTGAACTCTTATTTCTGTGTGCCTGTATTTAATTTTCCTGTTATAGCACTCCCTGCAGAACTTCTTGAAGAGCTGGTCTGGTGTTGGTAAATTCTTTCAGGTTTTGTTTATCTGAGAATATTCTTGTGTTTTCTTCCCACATGAAGGATAATCTTGCTGGGTACAGTATTGTCGGTTGAAATTGCTTTTTCCTTAACACTCTGAATTTTCCTATTCTTCCCTTGCTCACATTGTTCTGATGAGAGATCTACTGTTAGATTGATGAGATAGCCTTTGTAGGTAACTTGACATTTCTCTCTTGCCAATCTTAGTGTCTTGTCTTTGTCTGTGTTTTTAGTCAAGCTGGCTATAATGTGTCTTTTTTAATTTTTTTGGAGAGGTTTTTGCTATAGGGCACATTTGCTCGCCAGAAAGTGCGAGACAGAGAGACAGAAAGTGAGAAATCACCCCCCAAGGAGGATGGCCAGGCCACAATCCCTTCTCCTCCATTCTCTTCTCTGGATCATGGGCACACATGCACACGTGCCTACTGTGAGTTTAAGCCACCGGGTCTGGGACTTGAACTGCTGTCTACTACATGAGAGTCCAGCAACATGGCCATTATGCCAACTGCTGGTCCCCTATAATGTGTCTTGGAGAAGTTCTTCTTGGGTTGATTCTATGTGGGGTCCTTTGTATTTCTTGAGCCTGGATCTTTGAATGTCTCTATAGGTTTGGAAAGTTTTCTTTCACGATTTCATGGAATAGATTATCAATGCCCTATGAGTCTCTTTGCCTTCTGGGAGATCAGTTATCTGAATGTTTGGATGTTTAATGGTATCTAGTATTTTTCATATATTCTCATTTGGGGGAGGCCATTTTCTCAGTCTTCGTGGTGGATTTTTCTAGGCTAGCAATTTTTTCTTCTACATCTGAGATTTGATTTTCTATATGATCTAGTCTGCTTTTAATACTTTTGAGGGAGATTTTTACTTCCTTTATTATAGACTTCATTTCTAACAGTTCCGTTTGGCTTTTTTGTAAAGTGTGTAATTCCTCTTTTAGATCTTGCAAGAATTTCCTCACCTCCTGGAACTCGTCAACTTCTTTCTCCTTTCTCTTTAGCAGTTCATTGTCTCTCTTCTCTTCCATCTCAGTTAGCTTCGCCATTATGAATAAATTCTTTATGTGGTATTTTTGTGAGTTTGATTGTAATGTCTGAGGATGAAGAAGAGTTATTCTTTTCCCTTGGAGGAGAGGTATTTTCTTGCTTTCCCATATTTCTTGTGACCCTGTGGTGATTTCTATTCATGTCATGGATGGTGTGTTTCTTCCTAATTCTTCAAGTTCAATCTGAGTGTTCAGAGGCATGCAGAAGGAGGTGATTTGCAGTCTCTCTTCTGTTTCCTGTTTCACTCTTTGTGCATCAGATTCAGTGGGAATAGAGGAATATTCTGACCCTAAACATATTCAGATGTTTGGATCCTGTTCACTTGGACCTGTCTAGACACTCAGTGCATAGAGATAGAAATGAATCTGGAAGAAGAAGTCTCAGCAGAAAATCTTCATTTTTGGTCAAGGAAAGCAATATTTCACAGCCAGCTCAAGTTCGGTATCCATCTCAGGAGAGAGCATATCCTTTCAGGGATCCAATTGTTGCAAGATGGTCACCATGGCAACAGTGGAGGTACCTATCTCTAGGAATCATGATTTAGCCAGACCAGAGTGTATAAGCACTGGGTAGAGGTAAATAGACCTCAAATATAGCTGGAATCAGAGGAAGCCTCATATATTCTTTATTATTATTATTCTTTTCAACATTTGATCACTATACAAATTTGACTTATAAAGAGAATTTACCCAACATGAAATACATCTCAGACTAGTCCATTTGAGAATAGTATACACATTATCATCAACAGGTAATAAACCATTTCTGTGTCTCACAAATCTTTTGCCTATTTTTTCTCCCTGACTTCCTTCCCTATACTCTTTCTTTCTCTCACACTCCTTCCACCCTGTCTACAGTGTCCATAACTATTTTCACTACTTTTATGTCCTCCAATCTTTCCATCTTCACCGTAGAGTGTGGACAGTCAGTATATATTAAGTGGAGACATACAATATATTTCTTTCATAGCCTGGCTTGCTTCACTTAGCAATAAACGTTCCATATCCAACAATTTTCTATCAAATGTCAAGGTCTTGGATTTTTATGGCTGAATAGTATTCCATAGAGTATATGTCGCACGCTTTTTCAATCCATTCATCTGTTCATGGACATTGGGTTGTTTCCATGTCTTAGCAGTCATGAGTAATGCCACGATAAACATTGATGTGCAAACTCTTTTCTGACTGAGCATTCCTCTGTCTTTTGCGTAGATACCCAGGAGTGGGATGTGGGGATCATATGGTAGTTCTATTTGTAGTTCTTTGAAAAATCCATATTTTTTTCACCGTGGCTGGACCAATTTACATTCCCACTAAACAGTGTAGGAGAGGTCCCCTTTCACCGCAACCCCTCCAGCACTTAACTTTTTAATTTTAATCTTTGCCATTCTGACAGGGGTTAGGTGATATCCCATTGTGGTTTTAATATGCATCTCCCTTATGATGAGGGATGTTGAGCATTTTCTCATATACTTTTTGGTTGTTCATATGTCTTCCTCAGAGAGATTTTTGTTCAGCTCATTTCCCCATCTTTTAATTGGGTTAATCATATTTATTCTAGTAAGGCACTTGAGTTCCCTGTGTATTCTGGTTGTCTGAGGTATACCTTACAAAAATATTTTCCCATTCTGAGGGTTGTTGATTCACACTAATTACTGTGTTCATTGCTGTGCAGAAACTTCTTAATCTGATATAATCTCACTTAACTATTTTGTGGATTATTGCCTGTGCTTTGGGGGTTTTATTTAAGAAATCTTCACTTACTCCAATGTCTCTCAGAGTTTCCCCAGTGTTTTACATCAGTAGTTTTATAGTTTGAGGTCTTAGGTTTATATCTTTGATCCATTTTGAGTTGATTTTTGTTAATAGTGAAAGATGGGGATTCAGTTTCATCTTTCTACAAGTGGGTACCCAGTTCTCCCAGCACCATTTGCCAAAGAGTTTTTCCTTCTTCCACTGGATTGATTGGTATCTTTTGTCAAAGATCTGTCGGCTGTGTTTTAGAGTTTATTTCTGGGGTCTCTATTCTTTTCCATTGGTCCACCTGTCTGTTTTTATGCCAATACAATGCTGTTTTGATTATCACAGCTTTATAGTATATCTTGGGGACAGAGAATGAGATGCCACCCACTCCTCTATTTTTGCACAGGATTGTTTTTTCAGTATTAGGTCCTTTATGATTCCAGACAAATTCCATGATTGTCTTATCTAGATCTGTGAAGAACACCTCTGGTAATTTGATTGTAATTGTGTTAAATTGGGGTAGAGTTGCCATTTTGATTATATTAATTCTTCCAATTCAGGAACATGGGGTGTCCTTCCACTTTTTTTGTGTCATTTTCAGTATCATTTTTAAGATTTTCATAGTTTTCTTTGTAAAGGTCTTTGACTTCCTTAGTTAGGTTTATCCCTAGGCATCGTACAAATTTTGTGGCTATGGTAAAAGGGATTCCTTTCTTCAGTTATATTTCAGTCAACTGTTTAGATTTTGGATGTTGATTTTGTAACCTGCCACTTTACTGTATTCATTTACTATTTCTAGAAGCTTTTCCATGGAAACCTTTGGGTCTTCTAAGTATACTATCATGTCACCTACAAATAAAAAAATTTTCAACTCTTCTTTGCCTATTTGAATGCCTTGTATTTTCTTTTCTGATCGCATTGGCTAAGACTTACAGCAATATATTGAAAAGGAGTGGAAAAAGTAGGCAGCCTTTTCTAGTACCAATTTTTATGGGAAAGGCTTTTAGCTTTTCCCCATTTAATATAATGATAGCTATAGGTTTTTCTATATATGGCTCTTATTGTGTTGAGAAATGACCCTTCTATACCAAGCTTGCTAAGAGTTTTAATCATGAAGAGATGTTGTATCTTGTCTAATGCTTTCTCTGCATCAATTGAAATGATCATATTGTTTTTACTCTTTCTTTCTGTTAATATGATGTATTATGTTTATGGTCTTGCATATATTGAACCACCCTTGCATCCCTGGAATAAAGCCTATCTGGTCATGATGAATCATCTTTTTTGTATGTTTTTTAATATGATTTGCAAACATCTTTTTGATAACTTTTCCATCTTTATTCATCACAGATATTAGTCTGTAGTTTTCCTTTTTTCTATGTCTTTATCTGTTTGGGGAATGAGGATAATGCAGGAGAAGCCTCATATATTCTCAAATAGATCATTCAGAGTGGTGTTTAAACTGGTTAAAGTGACTATTAGATGTGTTATTGGTTTTTCCATGTTCCCTTCTCTCCCATACCCTATTACCCACTGCCCATTATTCCCCAATACTCTCTCTAGTATCTACTGATGCCCTCCCTGCTATTATACCTTCCAATCTTTCCATTTCTGCTATAGAGTACAGACAAATTTAATAGACACAAAACTGGAAAGTTATCTGCTGATGATAATATATATGGTAATGTCATTGACTTGACTAACATGCACTGTATTCATGCTGAGAACAAACATGTCATACACTGTAAAGATATATAGCAATTAAATGAAAATTTAAAAATAAATTTTTAAAAATTGTGAAAATGGACAAGGTGCCCAAGTGAAACCTCATAATCCCCCAGAATCTTCATAATCCTTTGCTGATTCAATAGTCTTGACACTTTACATCTGAGGATGCCATATTTAGCCTCATCCAGGACATGGCTTAAGAATGCCTTTGATTTTAGGGAACCAGCAGTTGGCGTAATGGCTATGTCGCTGGACTCCCACGTAGTCAACCGCGGTTCGCGTCGCGGACCCGGTGGCTTAAATCTCATGCCGGGCGCGTGTGCGTGCGTGCCCAAGATCCCGAGAGGAGAATGGAGGAGAAGGGAGGTTGACCACCCCGCCTGGGTGGTGATTTCTCGCTTTCTGTCTCTATGTCTCTCTCTCTGTCTGGCGAGCGCACGCGCCCTATAGCAAAAACCTCTCCAAAAAAAAAAGAATGCCTTTGATTTTAAATATGTGTTTCAGAAAATATTATAAAATTTTTATTTTTAATGTGTCACATTTTCTTTATGCCAAGAGATATACTGAGGGCTTCTCATAGATGATCTCATTAAAATCCTTACATCATCCTGTGAGTCATGCAAGAAATTGAAGCTCAAAGAAACTTACCCAAGGTTATACTGTTAGAAAGTGGCAGAGCTGAAATTTGAAACCAAGTCTGTCGGACTCCAAAGCTCATTCTCTTCATTGTTCCTTCATTTATCTGATTATTCATTCACTTATTCATTCAAGTATTTGGTGAAGCAATACTATGGGACAGATATGATCTAGGTATTGAGCATGTAATAGTAAACATGAGCAAAATGTATAAAAATCCCTACTCGCATAGAACTTTCACTCTGATGCATAATACAGAAAATAAATGGGAACCAGCAGTTAGTGTAATGGCTATGTCACTGGACTCCCACGTGGTCGACCGCGGTTCGGCCCGGTGGCTTAAAACTCACGCTGGGCGTGCGTGCTTGCGTGTCCAAGATCCCGAGAGGAGAATGGAAGAGAGGGGATTGCGGCGTGACCATCCTCTCTGGGGGGTGATTTCTCGCTTTCTGTCTCTGCATCTCTCTCTGTCTGGTGAGCGCATGCACTCTATAGCAAAAAAACCTCTCCAAAAAAAAATAAATTAACAAGATAAATAAGATAACTTTGTCAAAGAAAAAGATAAAGAAAAGAAGGAGTGATATGACATGTTTGGAGAGGAGGAGGTAAAAATAATGTGGCCATGAAAGATCTCACTGAGTGGGTGGCATTTTAGCAACAGAAAGAAGGAATTATTGAAGCAAACATGCAAATATCTGGGAAAAAAGCCTTCAAGGCAAGGGAATCAGCAACTGCAAAAACTCTTAAGGTGACAGGGTACCTTGCATAACAGAGAAATAGAGAAGTGGGCTTTGTGACTACAGCACAGTACATGCAGGGGAAAACAATAGGGTCATGAAGTCAGGAAGATAACTGAGAGACCAAGTCATAGAGAGATTCAAGAACTTTGTCTTGTACTCTAGGAGACTGAGGTGTTACTTCTGACTTAGGTTGTAACCACATCACCCTGGCTACTATGTAAAAGTAAATGGAAGGGAGGCATAAGCAGTAGTAGAGAGATGGTTAGGAATCTATTGAAATAATTCAGGCAAATGATGAAGTTACAAAACAGCATGGTAGTTTCTCAAAAGATGAAACTTATGACCCAACACTTCCACTTCTAGGCAATACCCAAAAGAAATGAAAACATATTTCCACTCAAAATACTTACACATAAATGTTTATGGCAGCATTCTTCATAATAGCCCTAAAGACACAAATGATCCAAATGACCACCAATTGATGAATGGATCAATAAAATGTGGCATATACACAAAATGGAATATTATTTGGACATAAAAATAAATTAAGTACTGATCCATGTTACAACATGGATGAAGTGTGAAAACATTTTGCCAAATGAAAGAAGTCAGTCACAAAGACCACATAGTGTATGACTGGTTTATATGAAATATCAAGAAGAGATAAATCTATAGAGACAAAAAGATAGATCAATGGTTGTTTAAGAATGTAGAGTGAGGGGAGATGGAAAAGTATACAGATGATAGTTAAAGGGTACAAGGTTTCTTTTGGGGGTGATACAAATGTTCCAACATTGATTTTGGTGATGTTTTTAAAACTGTGTGAATTTTGGGACCAGCAGATGGCATAATGACTACATCGCAGGACTCCCATGTAGTTGACTGTGGTTCAAGTCCCGGAACCAGTGGCTTAAAATCATGCCGGGCGAATGTGGGTGTGTGCCCAGGATCTCAAGAGGAGAATGGAGGAGAAGGGATTGCGGCCTGGCCATCCCCTCAGGGGGTGATTTCTAGCTTTCTGTCTCTCTGTCTCTCTCTGTCTTTCTGGCAAGCACATGCACCCTATAGCATAAACCTCTCCCCCAAAAAACAAACAAACAAAAAACAAACAAAAAACTGTTAATGTACTAAAAATTATTCCATGTGTGGTTTGGAGATTATATCTCAGTAAAGCTATTTTATGATGTATAGCAGTTTAATGTATGAATAATAATAATAAAATATATAAATTTAAAAAACAGCTTAGAGGGACCAGCAGATGGCATGGTGGTTAAGGCGCTGGAATTCCTGCATGGCCAACCATGGTTCGAGTCCTGGACCTGGTGGCTTGCTTTCTCCCTCTCCCTCTCTCTTTCTCTCTTTCTCTCTATGTCTTTCTCTGGCAGAACTCATGTGAAAATGATAATAATAAACAAATAAAAATAATAATTCTTTTTAAAAAACAGCTTAGGTCATTCACTTGCTTAAGACCTTCAATGGTTTTGTTCTTAGAATAAATTCCAAATATTTTTTAAAAATGAGATGATAGAGGCTTGGACTATGGAGGAAAGAGTAGAGTTGGTGAGATACATTTTCTGAATTTGTTTGGAATGCAAAGTAGACTGGGTTTGCAAACTTATTGGATATGGGGTGAAAAAAGAGAACAATTAAGGATGAGTTCAAGTTTGTTTTTAGCTAAATAGCTTGAAAGATGGAGTTTTCATTAATTGATACCAGGAAGTCTAGGGGAGGACTAGTTTTGGACATACTAAATTTGAGATGCTTATTAGACATCCAAATAAAAAGTTCAGTAGGCCTCAGTCTTAAAAAAACAATGAGACTCTGACATTTGATACACAGTGGATGAATATGGAACAGTTAATGCTAAATGAAGCAAGACAGACTATGAAAGATAGACTTTGTGGGTTGGCATGTGGTATGGTGTTTAAGGATGCCGGACTCCCACATGACTGACCACAGTTTGAGTCCCGGACCTGGCAGCTTGCTTTCTCACTTTCTCTCTCTCTCTTGCTTTTGCTCTCTTGCTCTTTCCATCTCTGGTCAAATTAAAATAAATTAATAAAGTTAAATGAAATAATTCTAAATAAAAAAGAAAGATAAACTTCATATGTCACTGCTCAATATATACCAAATGTCTGTGCTCTGTAGTAGAAAGTAAAAGATTGGAAGGTATAATAGCAAGGATGGCAACTGTAGATACTAGAAATAGTAAGGGAGGGGTAAGGGAGTGGGTAATAGTGGGAGGGAGAGGAACAAGGGAAAAACAAACAATAAATTTACTTGATACAAAAATAAAGTTATTTGCTGATGATAATGTATATAGTAATGTCTTTGTCTTAGTGATATGCACTGTATTTGTTCTGGGGAAAGCCATGTTGTACACTGTAAAAATGTATAGTGATTAGAAGCCAGCAGGTGGCAAGGTGGTTAAGGTGCTGGACTTCCAACGTGGCCAACTGCAGTGCAAGGCCTGTACCTGGTGGTTTGCTTTCTCACTTTCTCTCTCACTCTCTGGTGAACGCATGTAACCTATAGCAAATTTAAAAATAATAATAATAATAATAAAATGTTTTAAAAGATGTACAGTGATTAAATAATAATAATGTGTGTGTGTGTGTGTGTGTGTGTGTGTGTGTGTGTGTATAACATAACATATATATAAAGAGTAAGTATGAGTCTGGTGTTCATAGGAAAGGTCCAGGCTAGAGAAACAAATTTGCCTATGGCAGAAAAATAGTGTTTTTTCTATGGAATTAATGTAATTATGCCATATTGTCTCACACGTACTTGATTTTCCTTCCATTGTCACTGCAGAACTGCCTAAACCAGGGCGTCATGGGAAACCAGATCTTGAAAGCAAGTCAACACACCCTTAAAGAAAACCAATTTGTTTTAGTCTCATAGATAATGCCATTCATAAGATGTGGATTTATCACTCATGTACTGCATATTACAAAGGAAATAATTAAATAGTTTAATCTTAAGAAGGGCTGAAATTCAGTCTTTCATTCATTTCCTTCCTGATTTAGTGGGAATTGTGTGCTTACTCCCAGGTTTGGGATTATAAATTTAGCCTCCTGAGGTGATCTGAAACTCAGGGGATGAACAAAAATGTCGTGACACTTTAATATCAGTACTTTGACATTCTAAGCATCCTAAACCATCATTACATTCATTCTCTTCTATTTCATAAAAAGTAATAAGATCTGGGGAGGAGAGCTAGAGAGCCCTATCCAGGTTTTCTTTTGTTATTCTCTGACCATAGATTGTCAGTTGCCAGGATACTATACGATCTTAGAAAGAAGGGTTACCAGGCCAAATGACGGTGTAGTGATAACACAACTTCACTTACATAAGAAAATCCTGGGTTTATGTCCCAGGGCTACTTTGTATGAACTATGTGTAAATGCATGTGCATGCCTATGATCTAGGCTGGTGGAAGCTCAGGGTGTCTTGTGGTGTGAGGACCCTGTGAGGATGTTGTCTCTCTCTGTCTCACACTCTGTCTCTATCTTTCATTGAAGAAATAAACAAACTTTAATTTATTTTGCCAGAGAGCACATGCACTCACCAGTGAGAGACAGAGGGAGACAGGGACAGACAGTGAGGGAAGAAGCAGCTCCAATGGAGTTCAGTCATGGCTCAATCTCTTCTCTTCCATTCCTCCATCCTGTTGGCATTTTGGGGCAAACACACACAACAGAGTGGTTTATTTATTTATTTTCATTAAATTTTTGCCATGCCATGTGTGCATTTGCCAGAGAGAGGCAGAGAGAGGGTAAGTGAGAAGTCAGCCCTGGAAAGTGGCCCTGCTGCAGTCCCTTCTCCATTCTGCTCTTGGGATTTTGGGCTTGCAAACATATGCACCTGGAGTGATTTCAAGCTGCTGTGTCTGGGACTTGAACTATCGTCAACCATTTCAGTGTCTAGCACCTTAACCACCACGACACCTGCTGGCTCCTGCCCAGAGTGTTTTTAAAGTCACAGAGCCAGGATTCAAACTGCACGGTAGGCCACATGGGATCTGGCTCACTGTAACTGCCAAGCTGTGGGGCCAGTCCAATAAACCTTTATTTTAAAAGTAAAAATATGAGGCCAGCAGGTGCAGTGATGATTGAGGCACTAGACTCCCACATGGCCAACTGTGGTTTGAGTCCCAGACCCGGGGTTTGAAACACATGCTGAGTAAGTGTGCATGTGTGCATGCTCAAAATCTCAAGAGGAGAGTGGATGAAAAGGAACTGTGATGTGGCCAAGACCCCCACCCCCGGAGGTGATTCCTCGCTTTTCATCTCTTTGTCTCTCTCTGTCTCTCCAGTGAGCACACATGCCCTGAAGCAAGAACACTCTACAAAAACATAAAAAAAAATAAACAAATGAATGAAAGAAGAAAAAGAGAGAAAGAAAGAAAGAAGAAAGAGAAAGAGTGAGAAAGAAAAACAGAAAAAGAAAAAGAAAGAAAAGGAAAGAAAGAACAAAAGAGGAGAAAAGAAAGAAGAAATAAAAAGATAGGAAGAAATAAAAAGAAAAAGAAAGAAGGAGTACAATATCTTAGAAAGGCTCCAGGCAGAAAAAGTGCAATGGGTGCTCACCTACCACTATTTCAAGGACATCTCTGGGGAATTGCACTTCTGTCTGGCAATGGCTCTGTGGTCATCTTGGGTGAATTGTGGGTACAGTTTATAACAAAATGCTGATATAGGTGAAGGTCCAGAAGCCTACAATCCACAAATGACAAGTATTTCCAGCTAGGTAAAACCAATTAGAAACGAGATGTTAGCTTAAGGATAACAGTTCTAGCCACTCAACATGGTCTGTAAACTATATGCTTCTAGAGGAATTGAGACTAAATCTTGAACATTTTTATATCTGAATTTTCTCTCTCAGGAAGCTAGGATAAGTTCGGCCTAGGAGTTTTAATAAAGTAAGACAGGCTGGAGTCATGAGGAGCAGAGGACATTTCTTTCATTCACTTTAAGACAGCTAACAATATAAAAAGACAAAATAAAAAGTTCAAATTATGAAGTGTGGAAATTCAAGCCTAGGAAACCAAGTACAAACTTCAATTGTGAGAGGTACAAATGGAAGCAAAAACAAGAAAGAATGTCCAAATCCAGAATGGTACTGACATGTAAAACTTGAGCCAACTATAACATCCAACCCAGGTGCCTAAGACACCAAACATCTCAGTCTCTCATCCCATCTCCAGTTTCTTCCCACCTGAAGGATACTAGACCCAATGGCAAACAATTACTATGGGACTAGAATCATAACAGTCCACCCTCTACTCCAGCAATATATGAGAATTCACTAAGTCATTCCACTGGAACTCAGCAAGTCTCTCATTTTCATGAGTGATTCATTAACAGTGCGATAAGATTTGAAAAATAGTAATTGGGCCAGCCAGTAATGCAGTGGTTAAGACCAAATCCCACATGGCTGACTGCATAGTTACAGTTCCTCAATTTGTGGCTTGAAAACACATCGGGTGTGTGTGTATATGTGCCCATAATCCCAAGAAGAGACTGGAGGATAAGAAATTACACACTTACCATCCCTCCTGAGGGATTCTTTCTCACTTTCCCTCCTCTTTTTCATTTTCCCATGCATGAGAACACACATCCTATAGCAAATTAAAAATTAAAAAAAGGAAAATAGGAATTGAGATGAGAGTATATAATAATCCTCAGGAGCTACTGGATATCTTTCCTAGACTAATAACCTTCCAATGTTCCATGTATTTATACGCCCACCTGGAACTGAAGAGGAACTCTCAATAGAAAAATAATCACTATTTTAAGGGTTCTAATAAAGATGTAGTTATAGGGTTCTAATGAATGGGATGGGGCAGACTCAAAAGATGGAGTGGTTACTTCTATTTGAATATTGAAGTTAGTCTTGAAAGACAAGAAAGTGTCTAGAGATAGTGTGAGCAATATGTATAAAGTGAGGTGTCAAGATCCATAAGGGAAACTGAATGGAGTTCAGCATTGTTGGAAGGACTGGAGATAGAGGCCAAATCAGAAAACAGTGTTTTTCAAACTGCAGATTGGAACCCATTACAATTTTGTGAAACCAATTTGGTGAGTCATGACCAACATCATACTAAACTATAGTACTATAATGAAATAGAAAATATGCATTGCATGTAGTTAAGGTGAGAATTCTTTCATGAAACTTTTGTTCTAGCTATTTATATACATATTTATGTAGGCAGGTATTGGATTAGAATGTAAAATGTATTTTGTATTATGGGTCATGGTCAAAATACTTTTAAATCTACTGTCACATAGGGTCCTGTCATCCCTGCTAACGCTTTTGGACATTTTTCTGTAGGGCATTGCAAGCTGGTGAAGTATTTTAAGCAAGGTAATGACATGATTCAATTTGTGTTTCATCAAATGTTTAACCATCTTAGAACAAATTAGCCATGGAAAAGGTGTTAGAATCAAACTAAATAGAGATTGACAACTGATCTTTTCAAAATTAAATGTTCAAGTAAATTTAATCTGTGTCTCACAAGGAAGACACTTCTATTCATACAAATTAATTTGTTTGACAAATCATTTTGGAGAGCATATTATGTGCCAGACACCGTGCTAGGCAATGAACATACAATAAAATGGTGAACAATATTAACAGTATCACTGTTTTCATGGAGCTCAGAGACAGTAAACAAACAAATTCTAAAAAATTGAACAAGTGTGATAAATTATCACAAGAAATGTACAGACTGTTATGAGGAAGAATATTGGAGCAGATGTAAAGTGAGAAATAGTAATTTAAATTTTGGAGTCAGAGATAGCCTCTCTGAGGAAGTAATCTTTTTTTTTTTTAGAGAAGTTTCTGCTATAGGGCACGTGCACTTGCCAGAAAGACAGAGAGAGACAGAGAGAGAGAAAGCGAGATATCACCCGCCCAGGGGGGGATGGCCACACCGCAATCCCTTCTCCTCCATTCTTCTCTCGGGATCTTGGGCATGCACGCACACATGCCTGGCATGAGTTTAAGCCACCAGGTCCAGGACACGAACCACAGTCGACTACGTGGGAGTCCAGTGACAGCCATTACGCTAACTGCTGGTCCCGAGGAAGTAATTTTTAAGCAGAGACCTTATGGATGACTTAGGAGTTGGAAGTGAAGTGTGTGCAGAAACAGTATCTCAGGCAGAGGACCACAAAAGAAAAGGCCTGAAGGAAGAAAAGTGTTTGGCATGCCTCTGCAAATTGTAATGACATGCCATGACTACACAATTCCAGGGGTACCATTCAGGTTTCTTGTTTATTTCTGAGGCCTTTTACCACTTGCTGTGTGTCAATTCTTTGATCTTTTCTTAAACTCAGCACCACTAGCATAATGAACTCATGTTCTCTCTCCAGAGAGAGATAAAGAGAAAGCACCCCAATGGGTTGTGGTCATGGTGCAATTTCTTCTTTTCCATTTCTCCATCCTATCAGGATTTGGGGCACACATGCCTGGTGTGTTTCTCAAGTTGCTAAGGCCATGACTCAAATCACAGTCAGCCCTGTGGCATCTGGCTCCTTTATAACCACTGTGCTATGGGACCAGACACGAACACGTTTCTCAACTCAGTCATTGACCCCTTGTTGTGATCCAAGCAGTAAGCAACACTGGTTGGGTGTGCATAGAGATTTGCTTGAAGTGGACAACTTCTGTCACCTATGAGTCCCAAATAGTAATTCCTCAAAACTAGGGGACATATAATGGGTGGAAGTAGTGACTAGAAGAGGATCAAATGTTATGGTCTATTCAGATGTCCTTCTTTGTGGTTTGATACTAACTGGTATTCTGTCCCGACCCGGGGGACGGTTGAACAGGTTTCCTGGGGGAAGGAGTGAGAGCCAGGACAAGCAGCACAGTGTTACAACACAGAGACGACACAGTGTCTTCAGGGTCGTCTGTTTATTGTAAGCATCACAGTACAGCACGGAGACAATGCAGTGTTACAACTCTTCAGGGTTGCGTTGTCTATTGTGAGCAGCACAGAGACGACACAGTGTCACAACTCTTCAGGGTCTTCCGGAGACAATGTAGTGTTACAGCTCTTCAGGGTCTTCTGGGTCATCTGGAGACTGTGTGGTGTTTCAGCTCTTCAGGCTCTCCAGGGTTGTCTGGCTACTGTGGGCCAGGCATCGTGGTTATATACATGCTGGTGGGCCGTGATTGGTTGTAAAAGGTGGGTTATGATTCCTTGCTTTTGGACCAATCATGAGGTGCCAGATATGCAAATCTGAGGGATTCTAGTGGCCAATCAGAGTATGGTTTTGAAGGTGAGGTTTTTGAAGGGGAGCCAATCATGGCAATTGTTTGCTCTCTGAGGAACCTCGGCAGACTCGCTGGTGCACAACCTCCGACATTCTCCTTCTATCAATGCTTTACATAACAGAAGTATTTTGGAGCAGAATCTAGTTCCTACAAGGATCATCTGGCCCCAAAGTATGGAGGAGTAGCAGTGGAAATGTGGTTGCTGAGCAAGGGTGTTTTGAGAAGTGAGTTGCAATTAATTGAGTGCATCTCTGTTATGCTGAGGAAATTAGGTAAGTCATGTTTTGGTAGAAAATGTAAAACATCTAATACAGTGGTTCTCAAACAAGGGCGAACTTGCTCCCCACAGTTCATTTGGGAATGCCTGGTGAACTTGCTCCCCACAGTTCATTTGGGAAAGGCTGGTAACGTTTTTGGTTCACACAACTTGGTGGTGGTAGTGGTGGGATTGCCATTGGCATCCAGTAACCAGAGACCAATGATCCTACAATCCTACATCCTACAATGTGTGAGATGACCCCCTATAACAAAGAATTTCCTAGCCTAAATGTTAATAGTGCCTTATTAACATTAAATACTGCTTTAAAATCTAATTTATTAATCTATGCCACATATTGTCATCAGTCTCCTGGAATTACTGTGGAATTGGTTGAAGTGAAATAGAATCCCACGAAAATCAGGAACAACTTGGAGGTGCAACTGGTAATCACAGTGTGGGCTGAATAAAAATAAATAACTTATCTGGTGCAGGGTGATTTTATGACTCCATCTCTTATACTGCAGTAGTCTAAGGGCAAACCAACATCAGGTGACCTTGGTGGTCAAACAGCATTGATTCCAAAAACTTCCTAGAGAAATATATATAGAAGTAGAAGTCACTACGTTCGGAAACAGGATGGCTCCCACTGCAATGTGAAAGGGACTGATTTTGTCTATATAGAGTTAGGTGAAGAAAAAATTGGTCAGAATATAGAGGTGGATACAAAAGGTAAAGATACAGTTAAATTCCTCTTAGCAATGAGTTTGGTTAGTCAGGCAGTCATGGCAGAGAAGAAAAGAGTGAACCTTTGCTAAACTCTCCCGAATTCCAAGGAATGACTAAGGTGGCTTAGTTTGTCTTAGGTGAGTGCAAATCTAGCAAGACTGACATATGTCACTTGATCCCTAACATTATGGGAGCACTTGAGCTGAATAAATCTTGGTTCCAGATTTAAACTTTAAGATTTTAAAATAAGTAGTTTTCGTAGTTGACACAAAGTGGCGATAGTTGAGAATGTCAGTCAGCTCTGTTTAGATAATAGTGTAGAAAAAGTTTTTTTTTTTTGATGGAAGATAACCAACTATTTAAAAGGTCAGAGTACACTGTAGTATATTCAGATTAGCTGGGAGATTCTTGTAAACTATTTTCCATGTGTCAACTTTCCAAGCACAGATTGGATAACAGATGACAATATTAGAATCAAGGTAGTCTTGGAAGAGGAATAGCTTTCAGATTATTTTTCTTCAAGATAATATTGAATTTCTTTATGCTGGAAAAATCTAAAAAAGAAGTTAAAAAACAAATTCCACTTATAATAGCATAAAAAAGGATAAAGTACTTAGGAATAATTTTAAACAAGGAAGAGTAACTATTGTACACAATTAAATACTGAAAACCACAGGACAGAGCTGAAGAAAATTTTAAAAGACCTTAATAAAGGAAAAGACATGTCATGTTCATGTATTGGAAGATAATACTGTTAGAATGCAATATCCTCAAAGTTTCATATAGTCACCTCTCAATAGCCATGGAGTTTTGTTCCAGGTCCCCTAAAGATACCAAAATCTTAGATATAACACCAAAAGCATAAGCAAGGAAAGAAAAAAAAATAAATGAACTGAACTAATCACAGGTAAAAATTTTGCCCATCCAATTATGCTATCAATGAAGAGAAATGACAAACCACAAAATGAGAGAAAATAATTGCAAATCATTTTTCAGATGAGAGTCTTGTATCTGGAACATATGAATAATTCTTAAGACTCCACAATAAAAGTAAGGCAAACAATTTAATTAAATTAAAGGTTCAAGTGATTTAAATAGACATTTTCCCAAAAAAGATATAAAAATGGAAAAAAGATTCCACCCAAAAACTGTTAGAAGTGATATACAAATAGAGTAAAGTTGCAGGATGCAAAATCAACATATCAAAAGTAGTAGAGTTTGTATACACCAATAACAAACTGGCTGAAAAGGCAATCAAGAAAACAATCCCTTTTGTAATAGAAAAAAAAGAGGAAAAGAAAGAATACAAACAAGTATACAAACAAACAAAAAACAGCAGAATCCTAGAAACAAAAAACTAAAAAGGTAAAATATCAAGTATCCCTGTGAGGAAAACTATAAAACACTGATGAAAGAAATAAAATAACATACACACAAAGAAAGATGTCCCATTTTCATTCATTGAAAAAATTAATATTATTAAAATGTTCATACTATCCAACATGATCTACAGATTCAACACAATAACCCCCAAATGGCATTCATCCCAGAACTAGAAAAAGCAATAGCTAAGTTTGGATGAAACCACAAAAGACCCTGAATAGCCGAAGCAATCTTCAAAAAAATAAATAAAAAACAAAACTGGAGGTATCACGTTACCTGACTTCAAAATATACTACAAAACTATAGTAATCAAAGCAGCATAGCACTGGTACAAAAACAGACACATAGAATAATGAAACAGATGGGGCTGGCAGGTGACATGGTGTTTAAGTGCTCTGGACTCCCACATGGTCAACCCTGGTTCAAGACCTGGACCTGGAGGCTTACTTTCTCAATTTCTCTCTCTTTCTCTCTTTCTGTCACTCTCTGGTTAAATTTTAAAGTTAGTAAATAAATAAATTAAATTAAATTAAATATTTAAAAAGGAATAGAATGGAGAACCCTGAAATAAATCCATGTATATACAGCCAACTGCTTCTTAACATAAGTGTTAAGAAAATTAATTGGTGAAGGGAAACTCTCTTCAATAAATGGTGCTAAAAAATCTAAAAGCCACATGCAGAAAAATAAAACTACACCCTTTTCTCTGACCATATACAAAAGTAGACTCGATGGCTCTCTTCAATAAATGGTGCTAAAAAATCTAAAAGCCACATGCAGAAAAATAAAACTACACCCTTTTCTCTGACCATATACAAAAGTAGACTCGATGGACTGAAGACTTACTCACAAGACCTGAAACTATAAAATCACTAAAAGAAAACACATCAGAAATGCTTCAGGACCCTGGTCTGTGCAAAGAGATTTTGGAAAAGAACACAAAAGCTCCAGTAATTAATACAAAAATAGACAAATAGAATTGCATCAAGCTAACGAGTTTCCACACAACAACAGAAACAATCAACGGAGTGAAAATACAACATATAGCATGGGAGAAAATATCTGCAAACTATACATCTGACAAGAAATTAATAACCAACTAATCCAAACATCTCAGCAGTGAAGTGCACAAGAGTTTAATTTTAAAATAAGCAAATAAAGGGCCAGCAAATGGTGTAGTGGTTACATCAGTGGACTCCCACATGGCCAAAAGAAGTTTAAGTCCTGGACCCAGTGACTTGAAAATCACACTATGTGCATGTGCACAGGATCCCAGGAGGATAAGCGAGGAGAAGTGTTGTTACATGTTCATCTCCCCAGGGGATGATTTCTCACTTTACCTCTCACTGTCTCTGTCTCTGCTGAGCACATGTACCATAAGGCAAAAACTTCTATTTTAAAAAA
Organism: Tupaia belangeri chinensis; assembly: GCF_000334495.1. Classification (NCBI taxonomy): domain Eukaryota; kingdom Metazoa; phylum Chordata; class Mammalia; order Scandentia; family Tupaiidae; genus Tupaia; species Tupaia belangeri. The sequence goes on from NW_006204851.1 coordinate 1,170,668, forward strand.
AAAGGCAAATAATGTGAATAAATATTTTTCAAAAGTGGACATACAAATGGCCAACAAGTATATTTAAAGATGCCCAACATCAGAAATCACCAGGGAAATGCAAATTAAAACCATAATAAGATATCATCGCACCCCAGTTAGAATAGCTATTATCAAAAAGAAAAAACAAACAAACAAACATGGATGAGGATGCTGAAAAACAGGAATTATTGATATTTTACATTGTTGATGGGAATGTAAATTAGTACAATCATTCTGGAAAATAGTATGGGACCAGCAGTTAGAGTAATGGCTATGTCGCTGGATTCCCATGTAGTTGACCGTGGTTCAAGTCCTGGACCCAGTGATTTAAACTCATGCCAGGCACATGTGTGTATATGCCCAAGATCCCAAGAGGAAAAAGGAGGAGAAGGGATTGTGGCATGGCCATCCTCCCTAAGGAGTAGAAGGGATTGAGGCATGGAGAAAGGATTGCGGCATGGTGATTTCTTGCTTTCTATCTATCTGTCTCTCTCTGTCTCTCTGGCGAGCACACGTGCCCTATAGCAAAAAAACTCTCCAAAATAAAAAAAAAGAAAGAAAGAAAGAAAGAAAATGCTATATAAGTTCCTCAAAAAAGCTAAAAGTAGAACTGCCATTTGATACAGCAACTCCACTACTAAATATATACCCCAAACAAAGGAAATTAATACATCATAGAGATTATCTACATTGAATGCTTATTGTAGCACTATTCACAGTAGCCAAAAGGTGGAAACAACCCAAATATCCATCAACAGATGAGCAGATAAACAAATTGTGGTATATACATACAGTAGAATATAGTTTAGCCAACAAACAGAAATGAAGTACTGGGGAACAGCAGATGGTATAACAGTTACATCACTGGACTTCCATGTAGTTGATTGCTGTTCAAGACCCAGACCCGGTGGCTTAAAACTCACACTGGGTGCATGTGCATGCATGCCTAAGATCCCAAGAGGAGAAGAGATTGCAGCATGGCCACCCACCCTGGGGGATTATTTCTCGCTTTCTATTTCTCTGTCTCTCCGGTGAATGCGTGTGTCCTATAACCAAAAAGAAAGAAAGAAAGAAAGAAAGAAAGAAATGAAGAAATGAAGTACTGATTAATGCTACAATGCATATAAACATTGCAAATATTATCCTAAGAGAAAGAGGCTAGTCACAGAACACTACATATTGTATGGTTCCATTTATATTAAATAATCCTGAATAAGCAAATTTGTAGAGACAGAGCACAGATTAGTATTAGCCAGAGGCTGAGGTAGAGGGCCAATGGGGATTGCTTGATGGGTAATGGGTAGGGTGTTTCAGTTTGCGGTTGTGAAAACCTTATGGAACTAGGTAGTGATATGATTGCACAGCATAAGTGTACTTAATGCCATTGATTATACACTTTCAAATGGCTCGAAGAGTAAATTTTTGTTATGTTTCTTTTATTCTAATAGAAAATAAAAATGAAAAAGACAGAGCATTGACATTTTCTTTGACTGAGCTGGAAGGCCCGAGTCTCCCTCAACACATCCTCATCCTCATCATCATCATCATTACATAAATAGTAGTGACTATTACAATTGTACTAATAGCTAGTGTTTATTGAGTGTTTATTATGTGCCAGAAACTATGCCAAGCACTTCCTACTTTTTATTTTATCCCCCTAATAACTCTTTTATTTCCATGATTTTACAAGTCAAGAAAAAGATTCAGAAGCCCAGCCATATTAACACACTCTAGATGCTGATTGACAGGCTGAGGCCACACAGGAAGCCCAGGTTTAATTCTCAGACCACCCAAAAAAGAAAAAAATAAATAAAAAAGTAGGTTTCAGTGGTGCACATCTGTAATCCAAGATACTCAGGGAGGCGATACAAGGAGATCATGATCTCATAGTCAACATAGGCAGCATAGTAAGACACTGCATGCAGTGGTATATACCTGTGGTCCCTTGTACTCAGAAGGCTAAGGCTGGAGGATCAGAACACAGTGAGGCCCTGCAAGAAAACAACACAAAACATGCACACAAGAATACAAAGAGGAGAAAAGGATTCAGAGGTTAGTCTGTCAAAAGTCACACAGGTAACCAAGGGAAGAGCTGAAATCTGAACCCAGCTTTGTCTGGCTACAGAATTTGTGTTCCTATTTATAAACATTATACAATAAAGCTAGATAGTCAGTAAGACCCTGAGTGATTTATATGAATTGGTCTGTATAATTCTCATGATGACATTAGGAAATAGGTCCAATGATTATCATCATACCATTTTTTAGAAGGGAATTGAAGTTAACTTATGGGTACCATCAGTTAGCGTAATGGCTATGTCACTGAATTTCCATGGAGTCAACAGTGATTCAAGTCTTGGACCCAGTGGCTTAAACTCACACTGGGCACGTGTGCATGTGTGCCAAAGAACCAGAGAGGAGAATGGAAGAGAAGAGGTGGTGGCGTGGCCATCCCCCCTGGGGGGTGATTTCTCACTTTCTGTGTCTTTGTCTCTCTCTGTCTTTCTGGTGAGCACACATGCCCTATAGCAAAAACCTCCCCCACTCCCCCAAAAAAAGAAAGAAAGAAAAGAAGGGAATTGAGGCAGAGTGTCACACAGTTAATGAAAGACAAAGCCAGGATTCCCACTCTAGTCTAAGTGATTCCCAAACTTCTGTGCTACAAGTATACAATATACAGATGCCCATGTACTTACAGAAAGCCTAGGTCTTTGGCTTAGAGAGAGATATGGATACTTAATAGGCACTTGGGCTCCAGAAGGAGGTCTATTTCCATGCATAAAATTATTTCCTGGGACAGGACCAGCAGTTGGCATAATGGCTATGTTGCTGGACTACCATGTAGTCGACCATGGCTCAAGTCCTGGACCTGGTGGCTTAAACTCATGTCAGGTGCTTATGCATGTGTACCCAAGATTCCAAGAGGGAAATAGAGGAGAAGGGATTGCGGCATGGCCATCCCCCCTGGGGGATGATTTCTTGCTTTCTGTTTCTCTGTCTCTCTAATGTCTTTCTGGAGAGCACATGTGCCCTTTAGCAAAAACCTCTCCAAAAGTATATATATATATATATATATATTTCCTGGGATCTAGGCCCTTATGCATGTGTGCCCAAGATTCCAAGAGGGAAATAGAGGAGAAGGGATTGCGGCATGGCCATCCCCCCTGGGGGATGATTTCTTGCTTTCTGTTTCTCTGTCTCTCTAATGTCTTTCTGGAGAGCACATGTGCCCTTTAGCAAAAACCTCTCCAAAAGTATATATATATATATATATATATTTCCTGGGATCTAGGCCCAGGATTGACAGGATAGTGTTCAGGAAAAGGGAAGACAATATGAAGGTAATAATGAAGTTATATAATAAAGTAGCTAAAAATTGTGGGATTCCAGCATCAAAGGCCTTGATGGCCTAGGGAAAACGTAAGCAGCTGGTAAAAAATGTAGTTTATAGTGCTAATTCTGGTGAAAAATACTTGAAAACCATTGTCATAGAAAGCCTTGGAAGCACTGCTAACTCATTTGGACATTTCCCTGTAGGCAAGAGTAAGTTATTAAAAGATTTATGCAGAGTAGTAGCATGATCTAATTTGTGTTTCATCAGAAGTTTAACCATATTTGATAAAAATTGGCCATGAAAAATGTCTTCTGAAGTGCTCCCCCATATTCACCTTTAAAGGAACTTGCTCATCAGAAGTATGTTATTGTTATGCCCTCACAGGGAAGCTGGAGGCCTGGATTATTAATTTACAGATGGTAGAGATGGCAGCCATGCCCTAGGTACATGTGGAAGGCATAAACAGAGAAACTACACTACAAGCAAAGCCCTCCAGCCTCAATGGATTCCTGCAGGGAGCCAAAGTCTCTGGTTCCAGCAATTTCTGCAGTGCAGATTATAGTACCCTTGAGCATGTGTTTGAGAGTGATCCCAGATACCCAAGCTAGATGTTGGGGCGATAGTGCTCCTTACATCTACTTTTAGGTTTATCCTATAGCTAGTAAATAGAAGTGGTCATCTTTAATACTACCAGGCCATTAAACACAAATGGGTCTAGATGAAAGCTGGGACCTAGAATACAAAAGTAGACAAAAAAGAGACCAAGACAAGAGGTTTGCAAAGGTGGAAGGAAGACAAACCTGAACAACTTCTCTTTCATTCATTGACTTAGTAGCAGCTTTGTGTGCAGTGCCCATACCCATGGGCATGATTATTCAGGCCACATTTAGAGAGAGACACAGTACTGTAGTTGTCTTTCATGTGTCTGACTCCTCTCATCTGCTACAGGCATGGTTGAGTGTGTGGCAGGGATAGGGTACATTTAAGAGCATGGGCTCTGTAGTCAAATGAATCTGGGTTGAAATTCTAGCTCTGTGTCTTTGTCTACCAACATAATCTTGACAAGTTAGTTACTTAACCTTAGTGAGTGTCCTATTTCTCAGCTATTAAATGGAACTAATGACAGTATCTCATAGAGTTTTTCAAGGAGTAGATGAAGTAACAAACATAAAATGTTTAGCCAATGCCTGATACTTAGTAATAGCTCAATAAATGCTAACTTCTCTCCTTCTCCTTTCCTTCTTCTTCACCGTTATTATTATTGTACTGAATGAAGAAGTTTCTTAAAAACATATTTTAAGGGAATTCCTTGAAGACAGTCCAAAATGAAGTTGTCAATCCATGTAAGTCTAAACCAAAAGGAAGAGTCAAAGTGTACTTTTGAAAGAGATGGAAAGAGAATGACATCAGCAAGAGAATTGGTGTACCCAGAGGGCGAGTGAGAATGAGGTTTGGAATAACATCTGTTCCAAACTGCAGGTGACTTCATTGACTTTTTGTCCAGGTCTCATGACTATGGCTTTTTGTTTGGAAGTATTAAAATAAATAACAGAGTAGATGCTTTCAGACTCTCTGACAGGTAGAGGATCCCAGAATTTACTGCACTTGCCTTGTTAACTCTGGCCTGTTGCTCACTGGAGGTGAGAGACAGATTCCCCAAACCAGTCTTTTGGCTGTTACACACTCAATGGGCCAGGTATACATATTGCCCATTTTATCAATGAGCCACATTTCTTCTCTCTATATAACATATTAGTGTTGTTCATCCTTGGTCATTTTGGAGGGTCACTAAAGTGCAGAATAAAAGAAGCGATATTGGTTGTGTGCTGTAGGAAACATATCTAAAATGCTCGCCAAATGACATGAAGTAGGAAAGATGGTGTCAGAGAGCTACATGGTTGATGACAGATATCTCGAAAGTTCCCAAGCAGTGATCTTTGAGCTTCTGTGGTACCTATGGGCATAGGGGCAACCCAGATATTGTCTTCCCTATCAAGTTTCACATCATCCCTCTCCCGTCTTATGCCCAGTACCAGTAGGTTTATCCTTTGTACTGATATTTGGCTCACCAGAAGTTGCCTTTGGAGACTTTCTAGGTATCCTATAGCTCTTTCAGAATATAAACTAGCTACAAGCATGCCCTTAATGCTTGAAGTGGGAAAAAAATAATGAAGATTAAGACTATAGTTGTGAAAAGAGATGTGTTTGAAGCAGGAATACAAAATGGGAACTTCTGCTGTGATGATGTAGGTGGATCAGTCATGTGACAGGTGGTAGGTGGTATGGCAATAGAGAAATTCTTCTAGCTTTGAACTGATTAAACTGCTTGGAACAGTTTGTAGGTGGATGGTACACAGATAAATGAAGCTGGGCCAGATGGCTGACAAGTTCATGGAGGCAAAGGATCTTGTGAGATAAATAAGATGGCCTCTGCCTACCTTTACATCTTCATGTGTATCAATCTCCCTACTTACTCACCAAACTTCAGCCTCTTCTTTCTGTCCCCGAAACCTAGGCCCTTTGCTACCACTGGACCTTTATAGTTCCTCTTCCTCTGTATTATATATTCTTAAAAAAATTTACATTGAGTCACTATATACTTTTACAGTGTACAACATTGCTTTTTTCAGCACTAATATACAAAGACATCACCATATACATTCTCATCAGCAAATAACTTTTTTTATTTCTGTGTCAATTAAACATACTGTTGTTTCCCCCTGCTCTCCTCTCTCATTTCCTTCCTCTATAACCCACCTCCCCGCTTTCTGTCTCTCTCTCTCTCTCACTCTCCAGCAAGCATACACATTATAGCAAAAAAAGAAAAAGAGTGGGGCAACAGGTGGCATAGTGGTTGTAGCACAGACTCCCAGATGGTCTACCCTGGTTCAAGTCCCAGACCTGGAGGCTTGAAACTCACACTGGGCACATGTGCATGTGTGCCCGAATCTCGAGAGGAGAATGGAGAAGGGACTGCAGCATGGCCATCCACTCTGGTGGGGGAGGGTGATGGTGGTGGGTATATCTCACTACTTAGTAATAGCTCAATAAATGCTAACTTCTCTCCTTCTCCTTTCCTTCTTCTTCACCGTTATTATTATTGTACTGAATGAAGAAGTTGCTTAACAACATATTTTAAGGGAATTCCTTGAAGACAGTCCAAAATGAAGTTGTCAATCCATGTAAGTCTAAACCAAAAGGAAGAGTCAAAGTGTACTTTTGAAAGAGATGGAAAGAGAATGACATCAGCAAGAGAATTGGTGTACCCAGAGGGCGAGTGAGAATGAGGTTTGGAATAACATCTGTTCCAAACTGCAGGTGACTTCATTGACTTTTTGTCCAGGTCTCATGACTATGGCTTTTTGTTTGGAAGTATTAAAATAAATAACAGAGTAGATGCTTTCAGACTCTCTGACAGGTAGAGGATCCCAGAATTTACTGCACTTGCCTTGTTAACTCTGGCCTGTTGCTCACTGGAGGTGAGAGACAGATTCCCCAAACCAGTCTTTTGGCTGTTACACACTCAATGGGCCAGGTATACATATTGCCCATTTTATCAATGAGCCACATTTCTTCTCTCTATATAACATATTAGTGTTGTTCATCCTTGGTCATTTTGGAGGGTCACTAAAGTGCAGAATAAAAGAAGCGATATTGGTTGTGTGCTGTAGGAAACATATCTAAAATGCTCGCCAAATGACATGAAGTAGGAAAGATGGTGTCAGAGAGCTACATGGTTGATGACAGATATCTCGAAAGTTCCCAAGCAGTGATCTTTGAGCTTCTGTGGTACCTATGGGCATAGGGGCAACCCAGATATTGTCTTCCCTATCAAGTTTCACATCATCCCTCTCCCGTCTTATGCCCAGTACCAGTAGGTTTATCCTTTGTACTGATATTTGGCTCACCAGAAGTTGCCTTTGGAGACTTTCTAGGTATCCTATAGCTCTTTCAGAATATAAACTAGCTACAAGCATGCCCTTAATGCTTGAAGTGGGAAAAAAATAATGAAGATTAAGACTATAGTTGTGAAAAGAGATGTGTTTGAAGCAGGAATACAAAATGGGAACTTCTGCTGTGATGATGTAGGTGGATCAGTCATGTGACAGGTGGTAGGTGGTATGGCAATCGCGAAATTCTTCTAGCTTTGAACTGATTGGTGGATGGTACACAGATGGATGAAGCTGGGCCAGATGGCTGACAAGTTCATGGAGGCAAAGGATCTTGTGAGATAAATAAGATGGCCTCTGCCTACCTTTACATCTTCATGTGTATCAATCTCCCTACTTACTCACCAAACTTCAGCCTCTTCTTTCTGTCCCCGAAACCTAGGCCCTTTGCTACCACTGGACCTTTATAGTTCCTCTTCCTCTGTATTATATATTCTTAAAAAAATTTACATTGAGTCACTATATACTTTTACAGTGTACAACATTGCTTTTTTCAGCACTAATATACAAAGACATCACCATATACATTCTCATCAGCAAATAACTTTTTTTATTTCTGTGTCAATTAAACATACTGTTTTTTCCCCCTGCTCTCCTCTCTCATTTCCTTCCTCTATAACCCACCTCCCCGCTTTCTGTCTCTCTGTCTCTCTCTGTCTTTCTGGTGAGCATACACAACCTATAGAGTAAACCTCTCCAGAAAAAAAAAAAAAAAGAAGAAGAAAAAAAGTTCATGGAAAGATGTGCATTATGAAAAAAAGTATGAATTTCACATTTTACTTTGCAATCCAAACTTATACTTTAGTTTTATTTTTCTATGAAATTTTTTGAGAGAAGTTTTTGCTCGCTGAGAATACAGAGAGAGATGGAGAGACAGAAAGTGAAAAATCACCCCCCTGTGGGGGTGCCCACATCACAATTCCTTTTCCTCCATTCTCCTTTCAGAATTTTTTTTCATTTGAATTCAATTGCAAAACTTTATTTCAAGATTCTGTTCCAGATGCCTTTCCATAGCATACATCACATCGTCACATCTTCATACATGAAGAGAAAAATCTTTAAGAGGTCACCATATTTGAGGCTGCTACTTTTAGCATAAGCTTTTGTTCTTCTATAAGAAGTACCACAATGGATTCAAAGTACAGAAATATCAATGTTATTTTCACTAAACAATCATTTAAGAGACCGATAAATCAAATTTGACAGGACACGTTGCTACTTTAGGATTGCTTTCACCAACCCAGGTGCTTGTAGATGATGTCAAATATTTGGTACAAGTGACTTGACTTGAAGTAGTTCATGAAAACAGCATTTACTCTGGGATCATAAAATTACTTCTGGATAGTCATAAAGTCTGTTTTTAACTTTTGGCATCAAAAGCTACTTTCTTTTTCTCCTGACAATTAACATTTTTCCATTTAGCTTTAGCTTTTCCTAAGAAATATTTTGGAGTTGTGCTAATGCTCTCTCTTTCCAATTGTTTCTTAATCATCCTTTTCTTTTCTTTGCTTAGTAATTTTTGGAAGCCTTTGATATATTCTGGTACGGGACAACCAGCCTGCTGTATAACATTGGCAACACTTCTTAATAATGGTTTATCATCTTGGGTGAAAAATGTAACAGCTTTCCCCTTATGTCCTGCTCTTCCAGTTTGACCTATCCTGTGGATATATTCCACTGAGCTGGTTGGAAAGTCATAGTTGATCACCAAGTTCACACCTTTAAAATTGATCCCTCTTGCTAGCAAGGCTGTACAAATAAGGACCCAGATTTTTCCTGCTCTGAAGCTGTGGACTGTGTTACCTCTCTGTTGCTGTGTTCTCTCTGCATGAATAACATCCACATTAATACCTTCATATATGAGTTCATGAAAATGCTCTTTAGTTCTCTCAATAGACTGAACAAAAACAAGCACAGGAGGATCAAAACCCTTTTTATTTATTTATTTTTTAAAAACATTTTATTATTTTTAATTATTTATTTAACTTTATTCATTCATTCATTCATTTTTATTTTGACCAGACACACACACACACACACACACACACAGAGAGAGAGAGAGAGAGAGAGAGAGGAGAGAAAAAAAGCCAACAG
>NW_006204851.1:1180741-1193495 GCF_000334495.1 Tupaia belangeri chinensis
TGGACGAAGTTTATCTTTTCCTGTCTGTGATGTTCCTACTTTCCTGAAGTCAGTTTATGTTCTCCTTTAACTGTTTTATCTTCGATCTTTGCTTCCACAGATGACATCCACTGTATAGTAGTGCCTTCTTCTTCTTCCTTTTTAAAATGATTTTATTTAACTTTATATATTTATTTATTTATTTATTTTAATTTGACAAGAGAGGGACAACAGAGTGAGTGAGAGAGAGAGAGAGACAGAGAAAGTGAGAAAGCTAGCCACATGTCCAGGACTTGAACTGTAATCGGCCATGTAGGAGTCCAGCATCCTTAACCACCATGCCACCTGCCGGCCCCATAGTGCCTTCTTCTTCAACAGTATCTTCTGAAGTCATCTTCTTTTTCTTCCTTTTCCTTTTATTCTGCTCCTCCTTCCCTGCAGTCAGGCGCTCTTCTTTCTCGACTTCATTTTGGACCTCTTGATGTGTTTTTGGTGCTCCACTCTCAACTGGGACAGATTTCTTGTTTCCAAAAAGGTCTAATCTCTGCAGCACCTCTGATGAATCAAAGTTATATTTCCTTTTTCCTACCTGTAATCAGACTGCATCTGCGGAGAAGCGTCTCACGTTAAACTTGGCCCCTGGCCCAGCCGGCGAAACAGGTCATGCGCGTCTGTCTTTACCTTTCCCAGAAAACTCCATGGCCTCCTCTCAGGATCTTGGCCACACACGCCCATGAGCCCAACATGAGTTTTAAGCTACTAGGTCTGGGACTCAAACCACTGTCTACTATGTGAGAGTCCAGTGGCGTATACATTACGCCATCTACTGATTCCTCAATGAACTTTTGAAACATTATCATGCCTCTAAGAGAGCTTATGTGTCCAAAATCCTGAAGGGTAGGGAAATGGAAATGAAGAGATTGTGGCATGACCATGTGCATGTGGGTGCTTGCTATCTCTCTCTTTCTCTCTCCCTCTCTGTCTCTCTCTGGTGAGCACACGTGTTCTCTGTCAAATTTTTCAAAATAATAATTATGATAAACATTATTAAGGAGTTATCACATTCCTAGTCTTATTCTGATTCTGTTATTCCCATTTGATAAATTAAAGAGCTAAGACTTTTTCTCCACATCCTTACTAGCATTTGTTTTGTGTTTTTGAATAGTCATTATAACTGGAGTAAGATGATACCTCATTGTGGTTTTGATTTGCATTTCCCTGATGATTAGTGATGTGCATTTTTAAAATATGCTTGTTGAACATTTGTATGTTTTCTTTTGAGAAATGTTTATTCATACCAGTTGCCCATTTTTTAATTAGAGGGGACTGTGAGTTTTTGTTTTTTCTTTCTTTCTTTCTTTTTTTTTTTCTTCTTTTCTTTTTTTTTTTTTTTTTTTTGCTGCTGCTGAGTCATTTGAGTTCCTTTTATTTCTTGATTATTAATCTCATGTCAAATATATAGTTTGCAAGTATTTTCTCTCTTTCTGCAGATTGTTTCCTCACTTTGTTAATTGTTCCCTTTGCCGCGCATACACTTTTAAAGCTTGATATAACCTCATTTGTCTATTTTTGCCTTTTGTTGTCTGTGCTTTTAAGGTCTTATTGAAAAATCATTTGAGTTCCTTTTATTTCTTGATTATTAATCTCATGTCAAATATATAGTTTGCAAGTATTTTCTCTCTTTCTGCAGATTGTTTCCTCACTTTGTTAATTGTTCCCTTTGCCGCGCATACACTTTTAAAGCTTGATATAACCTCATTTGTCTATTTTTGCCTTTTGTTGTCTGTGCTTTTAAGGTCTTATTGAAAAACTCTATGTCCAAACCAATGCTATGAAGCATTTCCCCTGTATTTTCTTCTAATACTTTCTTACTTTTTGGTTTTATATTAAAGTCTTTAATTCATTTTGAGTTCATTTTTCTATACAGTGAGAGATATAGTTATAGTTTCTTTAGTCTGCATATGGCTGTCCAGTTTTTCTAGCACCATTTGTTGAAGAGAGTGTCCTTTCTCCAATGAATGTTCTTGGTGCCCTTGTCAAAAAACTGTGTGGAGGTTCCACAGAAAACTAGAAATATAACTGCCATATGATCCAGCAATAAAACTACTAGGCAGATATCCAAAAGAAAAAAAAAATCAATATGTCATAGAAATATCTGCTCTCCAAAATTTATTACAACAATATTCACAGTAGCTAAGAGATGGAATCAATCACTACCCCCTGGAACTTGTGCTGCAGAGCAAGGAGCAGTGGCAGTTAGTGAGACCAACGGAGGCAGGGGACCACCTCAGGCTTCTTACTGCCCTCCAACTAACCCAGGTACATCACAGACTCCTCCCACTTCTCTTCGCTGCCATTATCCCTGGAGCCTGCACTGCAGAGCAGGGAGCAGCGGCAGTCAGTGAGACCAACTGAGGCAGGAAGTTCTCCTTAGACCTCTAGCTGCCTCTGCTCACCCAGGAATATTTTGAGACTTCATAGTTTTCTGAACTGCACAGTATGCAATGTAACTCCTACTCCCTCCCCCAGTTAAAACTCTTCAGCTCAGCCCCAGGTGCATCTGGTCCTAAGAGACTGGGAAAGTAATCAGCACGTAAGCCTGGCTATATACACACTTTGACTGGACAACAAGACCCTATATCAAGAACACATCTGAGAAATAGAGCTCTTCTTCCCCCTGACATTATAAAATTGACACCAGAAAAGTAATAAGAAATATATAATCCACCAGATGACCAGAAATCTGTGAAGAGGGACAAGAAATAGGAGAAAACAAGGAAACACCTCTTCCTCAATGGAACAGAGCAACTCTTCTTCAACCATAGACAGCACAAAAGAATTTGCCATAATGTCAGAAATAACATTCAGAACATTCATGGTGACAGAGATGAGGAAGTCTTTTAAGGATTTGAAGGAGGAGATAGACACCATAAAAAAGAACCAACCAGGGACCAGCAGTTTGTATAATGGCTATGTCACTGGACTCCCATATAGTCGACCGCAGTTCGAGTCCCAGACCTGGTGACTTAAACTCATGCCAGGTGTGTGTGCATGTGTGCCCAAGATCCTGAGAGGAGAATAGAGGAGAAGGGATTGTGGCATGGCCATCCACCCAGGGGGTGCTTTCTTGCTTTCTGTCTCTCTGTCTTTCTGGTGAGCACATGTGCCCTATAGTAAAAAAGACATGAAGACAGTAATACAGAAAATCAAGACCTTCCTAGAAATAATTAATAGCAGTCTGGACCACACAGAAGACAGAATCTCTGAACAGGAAGATGAAAGCTTTGACTTAGATAAAACTACCAAAAATGATATAAAATAAAATTTAAAAATGAGGACAACATATGGAAAATATTAGATACTATCAAATGCTCAGATATCAAAATAATAGGTATTCCAGAAGGTGAATAATTAGACATAGAAGGCATAGAAGATCTATTCCTTGAGATACTTGCAGAAAACTTTACAAACCTAGAGAAGCATTCAGACATCCAGACCCAAGAAATACAAAGGGCCCCAAATGAACCAACATAAGCTTGTCTCCATGGCACGTTGTAGCCAGATTGGTAAAAATCACAAAGACAAGATTCTAAAAATGATAACAGAGAAAAATCAAATCACTTATAAAGGTTACCCTATCTCGCTAACATCAGATGTCTTAAATGAAGCAATGCAGGTAAGAAAAGAATGAAAAGATGTATTTAAAATACTGAAGAAAAACAATTTCAACCAAGAATACTATACTTGGCAAGATTATCCTTCAAATGGGAAGAACAAATAAAAATCATTCTCAGACAAACAGAAACTGAAAAAATTGACCAATATTAGATCAGCTCTTCAAGAAGTACTCAACGGAGTACTTTATCAAGGAAACTAAAGAGACACAGACAGAAGTAAGAGAACACAAAACAACCGAAAAAATGGCTAACAAATTGATAAGGACAAGACCACAAATATCAATAATAAAGTTAACAGAATAAATTCTCCAATCAAATGACACTGACTGGCTAAGTGGATATAAAAACAGAAACCCTCTGCCTACACAAAATGTGTAGACACATAGACTAAAAGTTAAAGGCTGGGAAAAGATATTCCACGCAAATGGAAATCAATAAAAGGCCAGAGTTGTGATGCTGATATCAGGCAAAATAGGCTTTAAGACAAAACTGTAAGAAAAGCAAAAGAAAGACATGATACAGTACTAAAAGAGCTAATTCACTAAAAAGATATAACACTTACAAATATCTATGCATCCAACTTGAGAGCACCCAAATATGTTTGAAAAAAAAAAAAAGACTGTTATATCTAATGGGAGAGAGACTGCAACACACTAATAATTGGCAATCTTAATACCCCACTATCTCTTTTTAACAGATCATCTAGAGAAAAAATAAGCAGGATCTAAACAACACCATAAATGAAATAGACTTGACAGACATCCATAGACCTTTCTACTTAACAACCACAAAATATACATTTGTCTCACCCACACATAGAACCTTTTCAAATACTGGCCACATTAGAGTGGACAAAACAAGCCTTTACAAATTCAAAAGCATAGAAACTATATCCAATATCTTCTCTGACCATGAGGAAATTAATTTTTTAAAAATCCCTATAAAATGCACAAACAAATGGAAACTAAACCTACTCCCAAATAACATCACAAACACTGAAGAAATTAAGACTGAAATAAAAACAGATTCATTGAAACCAATGAAAATGAGTGCATGAATTTCCATACTCTACAGGACAAATCAAAAGCATGAGGGAAGTTCAAAACAATTAGTGTACATAAGAAAAAAATGGAGGGGCGTGGTGGCGCCCGCCCTATAGCAGAAAAAAATGGAAAGGTGGCAAACAGAAAACCTAATAACACACTTCAGGGAACAAAAGCAACAACAACAACAGCAACAACAAACTCAAAACACTCCAAGAGAAAGAAATAATAAACATTTAAGTAAAAATAAATGCAATTGAGAATAAATGAACTATATAGAAAAAATATGAAACCAAAAGCTGGTTCTTTGAGAAGATAAATAAAAATTGATATACTGTTAACTAGACTAGTCAAGAAGAGAGAAAGAAACTAGATAAACCAAATTTGAAATGGCCTACTTAAGAAGAGTGAAAGAAACTAGATAAACCAAATTTGAAATGAAATAGGCAGTAATATTATAACAGACATAAGAGAAATACAAAAGATCATTAGAGAATATTATGAACAATTGTAGACCAAGAAACAAGAAAATCTATATGAGATGAACAAATTTATGGACACATATAAGCTACAAAGACTGAATCAGGAAGACACAGAAAGCCTGAATAAACCAATAACAAGCAATAAAAAGGAGTTAGTGATAAATAACCTCCCCCTGGGAAAAAAAAATCCCAGGTCCCTCCTAAAGGCTTAACTTCAGAATTCTACAAAACTTTTTAAAGAGCTAAAAATCAAACTATTTCTAAAGATCCAAAAGGAAAGAATCTTCCCAAATTAGGTTTATGAATCCTCCACTAACCTCATCCCCAAAACAGACAAGGACATAACAACAACAACAACAACAATCTAAAGACCAATATCTTGGATGAATATAGACACAAAAATTCTCAACAAGATACTAGGAAATTGTATCTAATTACACGTTAAAAATGTTATGTACCATGGGATCGACAGTTAGCGTAATGGCTATGTCGCTGGACTCCCATGTAGTCAACCGTGGTTCGCGTCCCGGACCCGGTGGCTTAAAACTCACGCTGGGCGCGTGGGCGTGCGTGCCCAAGATGCCGAGAGGAGAATGAATGAGAAGGGACTGCGGTGTGGCCATCCCTCCTAGGGGGTGATTTCTCACTTTATGTCTCTCTGTCTCTCTCTGTCTGGCGAGCACACGTACCCTAAAGCAAAAAAAAAAAAAAAGTTATGTACCAGGCTTTATTCCAGGGATACAAGGATGGTGTAACATGCACAAAACCCACAAATGTAAAACATTATATTAACGGAAAGAAAGCTAAAAACCGTATGATCATATCGATTGACACAGAAAAAGTATTTGATAAAATACAACATCCCTTCTTGATTAATACTCTCAGAAAAATTAGCAAAGAAGGGACATTATCTTTTTTTTTTTAATTCACATCCACTGTTTTATTAAAGATAGTCTCATAAGAGGAGAAGCATGTCCCAGACCACAGAGAGTGCACATATGTGTGTATGAGAAAAAGACTGGTGAAATTCCAAGCACTTATTTATCTTATATTTATAAGTTGTCCTTGAACATGTCCTCTTTGAGGAACTGTTCCAAGAAGGTTTCCTGCTTCTGCAGCTTATCATACTGGCAACAGGTTCGCTCAAAGGGCAAGGAGATGCTGGCATGGTTGGCCATCATAAATCTGCTTACCCAGTGGGCTGATGGTAGGTAGGGGGACTTCCTTCACAGGACCAGCTGGATGCTGTCTGGGCCCCAGGGGATGAAGTTGGCCAACTTCCATTCCCAGATATACTACAGGGTCTTATGGACCTGAGTAGGGTCTACTTACCCCTGGATGATGTTGAAGATGGCAATGTAGCAATGATTGGTCTTATGGTAGTGGCCTGTGGACACTATCACATTCTTGGACTATAGCAGCTGCCTCATGACATCCAAGACCATGGTCTTCCTCCCTCTTGCCACTGACTGGTCCGTGGTGAGGAGGGGGTAACTAGACATGAGGAAGTGGAGCCACTGTGTGGGGATAAGTGAAGCAATCATGCCAATGAGATCATTGTTCCTGTAGCCAGGGTAGCACAGAGGGGTGTTCTGGCCAACATGATGGTGGACACCAGCTGGTTGATCTGGGAGAAGGATGGGTTCTGGATGTGCAAGTGGTCAGTGGTAATCTGTTTGAAGGCTGTGTTGACCAGCACCACCATGTAGTCGCATTCCTAGTCAACCTCTTCAGAATGAATAGTGAGTTGTAGGGCTGCACCATTACATGGCTCATCTTGTACTGGTTGGGAAACACTGAGTGTGTCTGCATCAGCTTCTTGGGTTACCTGTCATTCAGAAAATCTAAGAAATAGGAGCTCAGACCAGTTCCTGCTTGGGTTACTGTGCTTCAGCAATTCTAAGAAATAGGAGCTCAGACCAGTTCCTGTTTCACCAGCGATGGAGTGACACAGCACAAAGCCCTCTAGACTCTCGTGGTCATCTGCCACATGGTCTTTGATGTCAAAAATGTCCTTGTGGATAGTCTATCCCTGAAAGAATCCACTGTCTCAGTTGTTGCCAGCTCCTACTCCATGCTCTGACTGTGCTTCAGCAATTCTAAGAAATAGGAGCTCAGACCAGTTCCTGTTTCACCAGCGATGGAGTGACACAGCACAAAGCCCTCTAGACTCTCGTGGTCATCTGCCACATGGTCTTTGATGTCAAAAATGTCCTTGTGGATAGTCTATCCCTGAAAGAATCCACTGTCTCAGTTGTTGCCAGCTCCTACTCCATGCTCTGACAGGTAGATGTTCTCCAGGTTGTAGAGCTTAGTGCAGGGGAAGTTGAAGATGCAGTGGGATCCTGGACCCAGAGATCCAAAAGCAGCATGGCCCAGGGAATGTAGTGCTCATCATCTCCCTGATAGAAAAATACTTCATTGTGATCAGCGCCCTCATGGCGAACTCTTCCACAATGCCCTTGGGGCTGATATCACACTTGGCACACATTTGTTTCCAAACTCGAACCCAATCCAATTGCCACACTGGCCCAATTGTAGGGTGATGATTTCCCTTGGCATTGCTCCTCAGGAACTGGCATACTGCCAGAAGGGACATTTTCAACACAATAAAAGCCATATATGAAAAACTGATAGCTTACATCATACTGAATGGGGAAAAGCTAAAATCTTTCCACTGAAAACTGAAACAACACAAGGCTGTCCACTTTCTCCACTCTTTTTAAATATAGTACTGGAAGTCTTAGGCCATGCAAGCAGAGAAGAGATTAAAATAAAAGACATTCAAATAGGGAATAAAGTGAAATTATCTCTATGTGCAGATGACATGATTATATACACAGAAACCCCCAAAAATCCACAAAATAACTCCTAGAAGTGATAAATGAATATAATAAAGTGGAAGGATACAAAATTACCATACAAAAATCTATAGCATTTCTATATACCAACCGTAAATAGACTGAGGCAGAATTGAAGAAAGCAATTCTATTTACAATAGACACAAAAGAAATAAGATATCTAGAAATAAACCTAAGCAAAGAAGTCAAAGACCTCTACAAGTAAAAGTATAAAAAACTAAAAAAGAAAACTGAAAATGACACAAAGAAATCAAAGGACATCGAAAGGTTCTTGGATCGTAATGTAATCAAGATGACAGTCCTACCCAAATTGATCTACAAATCTAATGCAATCCCGATCAGATTACCAGAAGTATTCTTCACAGATTTAAAAAAAAAAAAACATATAATTTGTCTGGAATCATAAAAGGCCCCATATTGCCAAAGTAATATTGCACAAGAAGAGTGAACTAGGAGGCATCTCACTCCCTGACCTTAAAATATACTACAAAGCGGGGACCAGCAGTTAGCATAATGGCTGTGTCGCTGGACTCCCACGTAGTCAATCGCGGTTCACGTCCTGGACCCGGTGGCTTAGAACTCACACAGGATGCGTGCATGCATGCCCAAGATCCCAAGAAAAGAATGGAGGAGAAGGGATTGCGGCATGGCAATGCAAACTAATGTAACAGGACAGAGGCCCCAGAAACAAACCCCAAAACATACGGCCAACTGATTTTCAACAAAGGGCACCAGTTGACTCAGTGGGGAAAAGAAAATATGTCTTTAGCAAATGGTGCTGGAAAAACTCGGTATCCACGTGTAGAAAGATGAAATTGGACCCTTATCTCTCATCATTAATGAAAATCAACTCAAAATGGACCAAAGATCTAAACATAAGGCCTCAAACTATAAAACTACTGGTGAATAATGCAGGGGAAACTCTTGGAGACATTGGAGTAGGCAAAAACATCTTCAATAAAACCCCTAAAGCTAGGCAATAATCCCCAAAATAAACAAGCAGGATTACATCAGGTTAAAAAAAGCTTCTGCTTGGGACCAGCAGTTAGCGTAATGGCTACGTCGCTAAACTCCCATATAGCCAAAGGCAGTTCAAGTCCCGGACCTGGTGGCTTAAACTCACACCAGGCACATGTGCGTGCATGCCCAAGATCCTGAGAGGAGAATGGAGGAGAAGGGATTGCAGCATGGCCATCCTTCCTGGGGGGTGATTTCTCACTTTCTGTCTCTCTGTCTCTCTCTGTCTTTCTAGTAAGTGCACGTGCCCTATGCCAAAAACCTCTCCAAAAAATAAAAAGCTTCTGCTCAGCAAAAGATGCAATAATTAGAGTGAATTGACAATTCTCAGAATGGGATAATATATTTGCAAACTATGCCTTGGATAAGGAACTGATAAAAAAGATATACAGGGAACTCAAGTGGTTTATGAGAGGGGAAAAAAAAAAGATCAACCCAATGAAAAGAGGGGCAAATGAACTGAACAGACAACTCTCTAAGGAAGACATATAAAAAACAAAACCCACATGAAATAATTTTCAGCATCACTTATCATAAGGGAAATGCAAATCAAAACCACAGTGAGATACCACTTACCCCCAGTAAGAATGGCTAAGATTTAAAAAAAAATTTTTTTGGAGAGGTTTTTTGCTGTAGGGTGCGTGTGCTTGCCAGACAGAGAGACAAAGAGACAGAAAGCAAGAAATCACCTCCCAGGGGGAATGACCACTCCGCAATCCCTTCTCCTCCGTTCTCCTCTCAAGATCTTGGGCACACACACACTCGCTCCTGGCGTGAGTTTTAAGTCACTGGGTCCAGGACGCGAACCATAGTTGACTACGTGGGAGTCCAGCGACATAGCCATTACGCTAACTGTTGGTCCCAGATTTAAAAAAAATGTTTTAAATGGTGAGTGCTGATGAGGTTGTGGTGAAAAGGGAACTCCCTTACACTATTGGTGGGAATGTAAATTAGTAAGGCCACTGTGGAGAACAATGTAGAAGTTACTCAAAGACCTACAAAGGCAGCTATCATATGATCCAGCAGTTCCACTTCTAGATATCTACCCAAAGGATAGAAGTACACTCAGTCAGAAAAGTACTTGCACATTCATGTTTATTGAGACATTATACACAATTGCTAAGACATGGAACCAACACAATTGTCCACAGATGAATGAATTGAAAAAGTGTGGCACGTATACACTAATGAATATTACTCAGCCATAAAAAAACAACAAGACTTGATATTTGACAGAAAGTGGACAAACATACACAATTTACTATTAAGTCAAGTAAGTCAAACTATGAAAGAGAGACATTTCATATCCCCACTTAATATATATCAAATGTCTTCACTCTATGGCAGAAACTGAAAGATTGGAAGATATAAAAATAAAACATGGAGAACAATTGCAGATACTAAGGACAGTACATGAAGAGGGTGGGAAAAAGAGGAGGGTGAGAGAATGGGAATGAAGGGAAAAAAGAAGCAAAACATTTTAGGGACACGAAAATGCAAAATAATCTGTTGATGATACGTGTATGATAATGTCTTTAACTGGACTAATATGCAGTGTATTCATGCTCTAAAAATTCATTAAACAAGCTGTAATGATATACAGTGATTGAATGTATAAAAAAAGTAAATAAATAAATAAACTATGAAAAAAGAGATGGAATTAACCTAAGTGCTCATTCACAAATGAATGAATAAAGAAATATGAGGTTATATCTCTATATTTATACACACACACACATTTATGTGTGCATAAACACACACAAGATACTATTCAGACATTAAAAAGAATAAAATTCTGTCATTTGAGGAACCATGATGAATCTGGAGGACATTTGTTAAATGAAATAAATAAATCAGGTACAGAAAGAGAAATACTACATGTTCTCACTCATATGTGTAAATTTTAAAAGGTGTCTTCATAGAAGTACAGAGTTAAATAGTGCTTACTGGGAACTGGCAGTGTTAGGGGGCTGGTGGGATAGATATACATAGGTTAACAGACATAAAATTATAATTAGATTAGAAAAAAAAGTTTTAGAGTTAGAAAAACAAGTTTTAGAGTTATGTAGTTCAGTAGTTAATAATAACTTATTATATATTTCAGATTAGCTGAAAGAGAGGATTTGGAATGTACTTGATACAAAATAACAACAAATATTTGAGATTATAGATATGTTATTTTCCTGATTTGATTATTTGAATTTTGTATTCATATACTTAAAAAAAACACACCACAGGAAAACTATGAAAAACTAAAAAAAGGAATTGAATATGATACAAAAAAAAAGTGGAAGGTCATCCCATGCTCCTGGTTTGGAAGAATTAATATAATCAAAATGCCAATTCTACCCAAATTAATTTACAAATTTAATGCAATCCCTATCACATTACCAGAGGTATTCTCCACAGATTTAGAAAAAACAATCATAAAATCTGTCTGGAATTATAAAAGACCCAGTATTGCCAAAGTAATACTATACAAAAAGAATAAAGTCAGAGGCATCTCACTCCCTGACAATAAAATATAATATTGTGATAATCAAAACAACATGGTACTGGCACAAAAATAGTCAGGTGGGCCAATGGAACAGAATGGATAACCCAGAAATAAACTCCAAAACATGCAGTCAATTGATTTTCAACAAAGAGCACAAGCCAATCCAGTGGGGAAAAGAAAATCTCCTCAGCAAATGGTGCCGGAAAAAAATGATATCCACCTGTAGAAGAATGAAATTGGATGCCTCTCTCTCACCATTAACAAAAATAAACTCAAAATGAATTAAAGAGCTAAACATAAAAACTTAAACTCACTGTGGAGAATGATATGGAGGTTCCTCAAAAGCTGATGAATAGAACTACCATACAATCCAGGAATTCCACTCTTGGGTATCTACTTAAAAGACAGGAAAACACTGTCAGAAAATCACCTGCACATCCATGTTTATTGTAGCATTATTCACAGTTGCTAAGACATGGAATCAACCCAAATGTCCAAGAACTGATGAGTGGATTGAAAAAGTGTGGCACATGTACTCTATGAAACACTACTCAGCCAAAAAAAAATAAAAAGAGAGAGAGATCCTGACATTTGATAATTTGATAGAAAGTGAATGAATATGAAAGATTTAACGGTAAGTGAAGCAAGCCAGACTATGAAATAGAGGTAATGTATGTCCTCACTTAATATTTACCAAATGTCTGCACTTTACGGCAGAAACTGAAAGATTTTAAGGTATAAAAGCAGGGAGACCAACTGTGGATACTAGATACAGTATGGGAGGAAGGTGGACAATGGGAGGTTGGGGGGGAATCAAGGGGGAAAATAGGCAAACCATTTAACTGTCACAAAAATGTCAAATTATTTTTAGGATAATATGTATGGTAATATCTTTTACTGGATTAATATGCAGTATATCCATGCTTCGAAAATTAATTTTGTTTGTTGTAAAGATGTACAGTAATTAAATGCTTAAAAAAAGAAACATTTTAAAAATCCAAAAAATGTCACACTGCAGCCCACAAATTGCACAGTAATTATGTGTCCTTTTTTTTAAAAGTGGCAAAGGTAATAAGGCATCACTGAGCAATACAGAAGCCATACAGGAAGACCAGGTCAACCTGAATTCAGTTCAGTTTTTGAGGAACCTCCATATCATTCTCCACAGTGAGTTTAAGGGCACACTCATGGGCATTCC